>NC_088301.1:48833484-48982538 GCF_032854445.1 Liolophura sinensis | reverse complement strand
CCCTGGGGGCTAGTGAGGTCAAAAATTTGCATATGCAATATCATATGATAAGCTGAATCAGATGTCCTACATACTGATTCTGTAAACACATGTACATTCTTCTTACGCTGGCCTCATTATAATGATTAAACGCCTCGATACACATCTGGGTTATCAAAGGCAAAATTATTTAATGTAAAAGGCTAGTAACAAAAAATCCAACACAAGAGCATTAGGGATGTTAGAATACTTGGTGATAAAAATGGCATGGAGGGCAAAGCAGCTCTGTGTTGATTTCACAACCTTTGGAAAGCTTTACATGTAATTTAAGGGCCGGATAGATCTGGAACCATTTCTTGCATATAAACTAAACAACATAGTGTTAATGAATCATCTTAAGGGATATCCTATGTGTGTGTACATGCATGATTCCCATGCTACATACTTTCATTTTTATTATATTCTTTGATCACCAAACCTGATAATTCTCATTCTTCTTTGTTTGGTAAAAACAGAATTTTGGTGACAGAATATCAGGGCCGAATATATCTTTCTTTGTCATGCATCAATGTACTAGAAATCCACATAAAAATGGACAGACAATAGTCTTCATTTTTTCTTGATATGATACAAATCTGACTTTACAAGCATCCTTACAAGCACTAGATATTGCAAGTGTCTTATATTCAAATGACCTAAAAGGCCTCTAGACCTAGCCAAATTTTTTTATGGGTGACTGTACAGAAGCTCTAAAAGTCGTTCTGTCAGTCAACCGTTTTATATTCTGCCTTTACGCATGGGCCTCCTATCTTTTAACATTGGTCCTCCTAAGTTTAAACATGGGTCTCGTAAGTTTAAACATGGGCCTCCTACCTTTTAATATGGGGCCATTCACATAACAAGAGGCATGGGTGCTAGATGACCCGATATCATATAAATGGAATGTGACAGCTATTGTGAATTTGTGCTTGTTTCATGTCCACTTCACACGGTTCATTTTATTTATTTATGTGATTGGAGTTTTACGCCGTACTCACTTACTCTCATATTTCACTTATACAATGATGGCCAATATTATGGAGGAAACCGAGCAGAGATGGTTGCTGGCAGACCTTCCCACATATGGGCAGAGAGAAGCCAGCATGAGCTGGACTTGAACTCACAGCGGCAGCATTGGTGGGAAGTTCCTGGGTCATTGTGCCACGTTGGCTCATCGCTCATCCACTGAGGCCCCTTCACACGATTGAGTCGGCACTGAATTCATACTGAAGAAAGTTTTACAGCCTAAGGGCCTCTGTTATCTAATATGAGCTTAATATATTTATAGGCATCACAAACATTTTTTTCGGGGGTATGAGTTCTCGTTTATTGTCGAAAACTTGCACAATCTTCTACAGCATTTTACACCTATGATAAGTAAGGAGTGTGCCTGGATTGTGTAAGTTCCACGCAAACCCCATATTGAGTCATCTGTTGCAATGGCATTTGTAACAGAGTTCAAGTTAAGTACATGGGAGGTCATTTAGGATAAATGCACACACCGCAGACTGTGTACCCAGAAGTAACTAGCCACCTAGATCTAGACATAACACAGTTCTAGATTCCAGACAGTATCACAGTGTTACAACCCTGACTCAAAACCGCCTACACACACATGTACGTATGTGCCCACCTGTAGATGAAGGTAGAACCACTCAATTCAAACTAAGCTCCATTAGTATGAGCACCCATCCTCTACAACATGAACAGTGGGATTGAGAGTAAAACATATTCAGATGTATTCAATGCAGATGGAAGGTAATGTACATGTACGTTACACCATAGTGCATATACTATAGAAATGGTTTGGGACAGCCCGGGTGAATACACTAATAATAAAACTTTACATTTAGATTTTTGCATTCCACAGAAATTGAATTACAGACTATGTATTGCCTTAAGCTGTTGCTGAAGGTAAATGAAAAGTTGATTAACCACAAGAACACATTTAAAGTGTAACTATTTCACTTGGTTAATCTCTTAATTACATGTATATGTCATGTCTTAAGCAGAAAGTCTTTTGTCCCTAAAGAACATGTTAAACAGTACCTCAATTCAACACATGAATTTAAATTGAATTAATGGTTTGAAAAAAAAAAACATACAAAGCATAAAAAGCAATGATTCTATTTTGGGCACTTCTAAGTACAGATATATAAAAGTGTACATGTATTCTAAGTGCAATTAAACCACAATTTCAAATAACGGAGCAAGACAACACAAGAAAGGAAGAAGAAAATACTGATCCATGATAACACCTGACATTTGTTCAACATAGTACTTAAACAATACATATATCCATGGGCCACATCATTTATCTGATTTATTAGGTGGCCAAGCACTCTGTGCAAGGACATTTGACATCTGACTCTACTTGTAGAGTGACCCCAGTTAGAGCAAGCTTGAAGAAATCTCGGACATTCACCGAAAGCTTTGGAAGCTCTCCATTGGTTGAAGTTATGACGTCATAAAAAGCGTCTAATTTTCATGAAGTTTTCATGTATTCTGGAGTATTTGGCAATGCTGATTCCGAAACTGCTTGCAGATTTTGCCTATCTTGGTAACTTTTTGAGACATGGTCAAAAAACTTTTTTCAGTTACATAATTTCAATGGCTTGTATCTTAAGAACTATGGTAGCTAGAAATGTGAAACTTGCACCAAATTGTAGCCCAAGACATGTTGCTTCTGATGGTTGTGAACGGATTTGAGCTATGATCAACTGTTTTCTTGCTAGAAACATTTAAATGACACTACCCTACTTCAGAAATAGAAATGTAAGCCTGTGACATTTAACATTAACTTCAGAGGTCACTGTGCATTACTATACATGTGCTGCAGGTAACTTGCCACTTAGGTCAGCCACCTGTCACTCAAATCGAGAAATGAACAACTCTCCCTCCTCTCTAAAGCTATCAACGGACAGTTGTGAATGATTGCATGTAAGCCAGCCCTGCTTGCAATGCATCACGATTAATTCTCAACAATCCCGAGGGCATTCCCCTATACCCACGTGCTATCGCCAATATAAATCCCAAGCCATGGAAAAAACTCTTATTAGGGCAAATTCAACCGTTAAAGAAATTTCGCGGTTTCCAGTTTCTCTTCAGGCCTGGACCTCACATACCCGTAAGGAAGAGGTGGGTTTTAGGATGCCGCACAGAAAAGCAAGAAACTGTACGCCATGGCTTTTGACTGGGGATCTTTTTTAAACAAAACAACACACACCACCACTAATTCCTTCTAGCCATTTAGACCAAAATTTCATATCTTTATAGTCTCTCTAACATTTGCTGTCATCTACATGCACTCTGTCCTCGCCCACTGTCAAAACTGACCTGAGCTCAGGGAAACCAGAGGGGACACTAGAGTGGGGTGATTGCACACCAGGTGTCTAGCAACCTGAAATGTACGTACTTAACCAGGTGAGGTGATCGCCAAGGCCTAATACAGGCAAGATGCAAGATGTGGCGGTCTTTCATTCCTCCAAATGCCTTGAGACAACCCTCCATCCCCCCCACCATCCCCGCAAGCAATCTGTATCACTTGGCAATGCACACTGTAGTTATTAGCAGTATTCCTGTAGTTCCTCTCTTTCAAACCCTGACTCTTCTTCCATGCTACTTTATCTTTCAGTTCAACAACAAGTCACAGGGCTCTCATCCATGATGGCCCTTTAACCCTGTGCAGCTTATGAATGCAGGACTCTTATCATTCATTCACTCAACCTGGGGAGGATTCCACCTAGCCATTTGTGACTTCTTTATTAACATTAACCCACATCACAGTGCCTAATTTTGGTAACCATGACATTTTCTTAAGGTAATATTTATAAGGCGGTCAAAATTTAAATTTCCAAAAATTAAAATTGAAAAAGGCTCAAATGTAAGCTCTAAAACCATGTTTGAATTTTAACTTAAATCAAAAATGACTTTGTAGAATGGGCCTCAGAATACTTCGCTGATTATGAGAGAATTATTATGAAAATACTGATATCAAATATGAAGAATTGAACACCAACTGTGATGATAACATATTCATATGTAAAAAGATGCTTCAATACTGCCATTTAATACATCTGTGTCATATGATATGTATAACCAAACATGGTGTCATATAAAACTTCAAATCATTTATGATGAATGTTTTAAAAATAACCAAAAAATCAAAGACTTTCGTACATTTTGCATACAGCATCCATGTAACAGTTGTAGGTGACTAGTATCCAAAACATCATTTGCATTTTTCACGCAACAATTCATACATGTACTTTATACACTTAATTTTTAGACCAAACTTTTCCTCAAAAAAAAGGTTGGGCAGTATTCAAGGTACATGTACATACTTACATAGTACCAGTACATACAGGCAATGGTTACAGAGCTCAAAACCTTAATGTAACTCGATGGTTAGTTCATCCTTTGTAACTCTGTCCAATTCTGCCCACTTGTTCATGCACATTTCATAGCACCACCTTTCACACTACAGATAGGTATGGTACCGAAGCCTTACGCAGCCTAACCCTTTCAGTATTATCCTACATATGACATGCATGTATATGGACACAATGTTACCTCAGAATGATCCAGTGGCATATCTAACACAGTCCTACATATGACATGCATGTATATGGACACAAGTTACCTCAGAATGATCCAGTGGCATGTCTAACACAGACAGAAAAGACAAAGATTTCAGCAGGGAATGTTATGGAGGATACCAAATTGCTGTGCTTTTGCAACCCCATCATGCCTAGCCTTGTGTCAATGACAGATGGTCCTGGCACTGCCTGGGACTCAAGGGCACAAAATCATACATCATCATGCACAAAACATTTCACTGGTACAAGGGGTTCAATTACACAATATGAAGGAAAGCTAAATGCCTTATAATTCACCACTATTAAAATGATGAAATTGATCTAAGACACTGGAATGAAAAGGGTGGGGAGTGGGGGGGGGGGGATAGGGAGAAAGGTTAACAGCAAATGATATGATACTAGCTTCAATTATACACAGGAGCAGAGGAACTGCCATTAATAAACTATCTTTAATGTATTGGAGTTTTTTTCCTGCCTCAATTTCATTCGCATGACTAAGCTTCCATGAGCTAAGTCAGTTGTTATTGAATTCTTCTCACAAAGGGTTTGTTGTTAGCTGGAGTTGTGAGCAGATTGTTCCATCATTCATCCTGGTTTTTCTATGCAAGGGTAAAGATTATGTTTATAATAGACATCATCCAATGACATTGCCATTTCAGCCACTGCAGTGACCAGTAAATAAAACATACCCATAAAGGGCATCAGTTTACATTACATCACATATCAGGGCTATCCCACTCTTCTGATTTGTTAACGCTGTCTTCTGTAATACTTGTAACAGCATTTACCAGTGTAGTAATTGATGCCTACCCTTTTTCTTAGTGTAATATATTTAATACCTTAAATCTTCCGTTTATGTTGATTTCAATTCCTCCCTTTATGCTGGAAATTTGTCTTTACTCCATTATATTTTCATCTGACAGGTGAAAGGAAAATAAACTTAACCCAACCAAGGGATCCTTTTTTCAGTACTTAATACCAGTCCATTTGAAATATCTGGCATTAGGATATATTAATTTCAGGTTATATATATAATATATATATAATACATATAACTTCAGCCTTGCTTAATTGCTTTTATTTAGGATAAGGGGAGACAATTATGACAGGCTATGCTATGACAGAATATGATGCGTTAAATATATACAAAATTCAAAACACGGATGTTCACTTAATACAGGGATAATGTATTGTTCAACCATCAGATATGACAATACAAAAGAGGAACATACAAATGTTAAAGAAATCATTCTGCACATATTTTTATTATTATTCCCCCCCCCCCCACTCACACTCTGTTTGAGACTATAACATGTAAACAACCTGAACTTGTTAACATTAATATCAAAATTGAAGCATACCTGTTTCCCAAATTTTGCTTCTAAATATCATGTTTATTCCAAGTTACAACCATACATCTTGTTACATAGGTACTATACTCAACACATGATGTAGGGTGTAGTCCTTTAAATGGCACCAACACCTACTATCTGATATTTATAGGTGGTCCCTTTTGATCTGAGAGAGACAGCATAATAGCATGTATATACCCAGGCTTCCCATGGTCACTGACCACAAGGCCCAACATTCCTTTACCGTACATACATGTACATATTCTCCACACACATTCCAACACCAGTTCTTTTCCACAAAATTAGGTTATACCTATGGCCATTGGAGAATTTCAAGCTTTTAAGGTTACAATCAACATGGGCTATTTTTAAGTGCTGTACCCCAAGACAGGGAATAATAAAATTTATTTTCTATATTACCTGAAATCTTTAATGTACATGTAACATGTGTACTTCAACCATAACATCATTAATAGGATGACATCATTTTGACATCAAATGAAATCTACATGAATTTACATGCATCAGTGCACATTAAATTACAAATGCTTACACTACACAACAAATGTCATTATATCCAAATGGTAAATTAAAAAGGTGATGTCAATGATGTCCAACAATTAACATGTAAGTCTCCCTTATAATTCAACCTTTAAAATGCACTTAATTCTTCAAGAAAAATACAGAGCTGTTTTAGGTACAGTTTTCAGATTATGCTTCCTACAATGGAAACTCTTTTTTTTTTAATCCCTGTCATTGCAATGACAAAAATTTGGTTTGATAACATTTAATCTATCGGTTTGACTGTCAGTATGGCATTTCACTACACAGGTTATCGGGATAAGAAAATATTGAAACCTGGATTCATGTCAAGTTATGTACTTGCTATTTTTGGCAGGAAAGAAAAAAGTAACCTAGAACCCACCCTTTTACAAGGATGAAGCAGAACATTACTTTGATATGATGAGTGGAGAGCCATGAGGCTTCACACCCGCTGATACATCACCTGATTACCCCTGGGGTAGGATAGTGGATGACCCCACTTGTGACCTTTATCATCAATCCACACACTACCTCAGCAATATTACCCTAATCCAAAGCCTATTAGCCACATTCCAAATAAAAACCACATGGCAACAGTCACACACAGTACTTACATGCCAACTTGTACATTTACATGACAGCTTTCCACAACGCATTGCACTGTGGAACTAAACAACAGTTCTACTCTTTACACTTACTGAATGATCAATATTTAATATAATTGATTTACTTAACTAGCACACTTTATTTTCTTGTATGGAGCGGGCCCTGCAGTGCATGCATGTCGTGTATCAAAGATATAGCAGAAATGTAACGAAGAGTATCTGGAACGTGTGAATTAAACCCAGTTGATATATATATAACCAACACAAGTGGAATACATGTATGCAATGATTCACAGCACATTCTGCCACCAGCTTGACATAACATGGTCACTTACCAATACTCCAGAGATGGATGCTCCTTTAATGCACTTGTAGGCAACACAGGTAACTTCTTGAGGTCAGCTTTTGTTTTAGTATCACTTGTAACAGAAGAAAAAAACAAAAATTTACCACTCAAAGAATATTACAATGTAATCTGTACATGTAGTTTACATCCATCCATAATGTAACAGGTCACTTTTCAAGGAAATGGTTTTCACTTCCCCCAGTGATTATAATGTGCATTAAATCTGTTACACTAGTGACTAGTCAGATATACATGTACATGCGAACTGAATTACCTATTTATATGATTCAATTACACATGTTACAAGGTAGTGGCTTTAGATTTGTGGGCAGGGAAAAGTGAGAAGAGCAAAGAGAAGCTATACTTTACCAGGTTAGTCAAAGTGAAATAATTAATAGTTTGGCATATTTTATGACATCCCATGTCAACAGCAGAGTACATTACATACAAATACATGAAACCATTTAGGCTGACTTATGAAAACTCTCCCTAAAACGTATTATGAATTGGACACTAATATTCATGACTGACATCATTCTGTGATACAGATTCATTTCTCATGAAAACTACGAAGTACCAGTATGAAGATTTTTTTTTATATTTTTATTTCCTCAAAGAGAGATGGCAGCATGTTCAGAGCCTGTGTCTGACATGTTATCTGCAGGGTGCAGCTGACTAACTGTCTTTCCTATACACTGACTAATAGACATCTGCTAGGTAATCAGGCACTGGCTTATCTCCTAACCATTCATGCAACAACATAGAGGATACTGTTTTCTCTGACAGCATAGTCAGAGCACTTAACATCATACCCAACACCAGAGGCCCATCCCAAGAGGCATGATGCAGCCAAAAATATCAACAAAATTTTTTTGAACAAACATTCTACCCCCAAAAAATCCACCCTCCCCTCAAAAATCAGATTTTAACCTACACACTTGGTTGTGAATGGAGGCCAAGCACCCATATTTTGCTACTCATTCCATTCAAGCTGTTCCATATATTTATCAGAGATTTTCGTACAATCTAGGAGATGTCGAATTTACCCTTTCATGTTAGTATAGAGATGCAATAATTGTTACTCAACACTCGAAATATCACAAACTAAACAACTGAATCAAGTATTTCACTTATACCACGGCGGCCAGCATTATGGTGGGTGGAAACCGTGCACAGCCCGGGGGAAACCCACGACCATCCGCAGGTTGCTGGCAGACCTTCCCACTTACGGCCAGAGAGGAAGCCAGCATGAGCTGGACTTGAACTCCCAGTGACCGCATTGGTGAGAGGCTCCTGGGTCATTATGCTGCACTAGCGCGCTAACTGACTGAGCTACGGAGGCCCCAGTTCTGTATGAAGAGTCCACAGAGAAAAAATATACTGTTAAGAATATGCATGTAACTGGCCTGCACATGCCTAATACTAAAGATCATTGACAGCCAATAAACAACAGTGACAAATAGCGCTGCAAAGCAGAAGCTGGATAGAGTCAAAGGAAAGTGTTTCACATGGTACATGGTGTAAAACTTGCAGAATTATTGACAAAATATCTAATGAAATATTCATTAACAGAAACTTCCTTAGGCATAGAGTTAGGTATTCACGAGAGACAGTTCAGCTGACAATACTCATCAGTGTGCACATGTACTACCAACATAGCATTACTAAGCTGCAGAACACACAAATTGTAGTGTGAGAAGACAATATGATTTTACAATGATTCAGTTGCTTTCAAAATTTAAATATTTATATTATTAACATTTGTGACGCTTTGTTGTTACAGTATCAAAGTAAAAGATGTTTCTAGGCCTAATTCTCAGCAAATATTTCGTGTTAAATTTACGTTTTTAGGCTTTGAAAAATGTAGCTTTAATTCAAAGTGCTACTTCCGCTCCAATAGAAACCAGGCAAAAAGATTAAAACAATATGAAGGATACTTTATGGAACAGAACTAATAAAAAGAGTGGTTCAAAAAGATTTAAAACGAATAACAGTGTTTAACATCTATAAATGAAGATGCCTCAAAAACTTAATCCTAGGCAGTTTTCATAAAATTTTCCTAATGTGACGATGAATCAGGCAGATATGAAGTCAAGTTACGCAGTTATTCTGGAATAACGTCATTTGCGCTTGAAAGTACACCACCATTTGTGGCTATACGTCAGCGATTGGTGATGTCAAGTGTTTCTGCATGATGTCACAACAGGCAGAAACAAAAAATTGGAAACGACAGAAAACTTTTGCAAATTTTTTTTTTATAATTTAGGTAAGCAATTCGGACTACCTCAATTCCTTCTTTTAAGATATACAGGTCTTGGCACTGGAGTAGCTTTAACAGTTTAAGTACAAGAAGCAAATACTGTAACTTCATGGGAAAGTTTGTAGTCACTTTGTTATAACAATAAACACAAAACTAATATCTCTAACATATCTGTTTTTTTTTTTTTACAACGTACTCTAAAGATCGGACAAAACAACCAAAGAGAGCTCTGTAAACATTCTAACATGAAACCAACAAGAAAGACAATCAAACAATAATCTGTATCTTACCTGATGAAATCACCATGTGTAGCTTGTAATGCGTGAGCAGCCAGTTCAAATGCTGTCTCGCTGTCACATTCCAACTGACCCTGGGAACAGAAGGAAGAAACAAACCATACATTATGTTGACCAGATCCTGGATAACCTCAGTGTCATGATACACGTACATGTAAGTCAGCAATGAATGGTCGTTACAACACCACATCATTTCCTGACACCTGTCCAAAGTACAACTGTACACTATTGCAATGTGGGCACCAATAGTTGTAACTTAATTATTCAACTTTTTCCCATATACATGTATACAGCCTTTACATTATTTTCACTTTCGTGATGGATTGAGGAAACCAGAATGCTCAGAGAAAATCACTGACCTTAACCAAGTTACATGTGAACTTCACCACATGTAACATACCTGTACATTGGTGCTCTACATTTGAAAGGAAAGCATCTTAGCCAAGCAGCCACAACAGATTCCTCATACATGCAAGTCTATGTATTTTATTTATTTATTTACTTAATTGGTGTTTCATGCCGTACTCAAGAATATTTCAGTTATTCGACAGTGGCCATCCTTATGGTGGGAGGAAACCGGGCAGAGCCCTCGGGAAATCACACGACTGGAAAAAAGTGACATTATTTAGATCAAATGACCCTATTTTCTTTTATTTTCCCACAGCCTTGAGAGCAAATTAGCCCCTGCTTCATTTTAAGCTCATGGACACCATGGTATATAACGAGAATGCTACTAGAAAAGTATTTTGGATGCCAGAAATATTTTTCTAGCAAATGTCGATGAAAGTGTCCTATAGAACATGCACAAGTATTTCAACTCCTGCGAAATAAAGCTCCTAAAATATATGCCAAACTGTACACCTAATACAATGTAAAACACTACAAGGATGCATGCAGATGTTCCTTCTGGCTATTTATAACATTAGACAAAATTACATTATATGACACACTTTCCTTCCTGTTAGTCAGACACACACTAAACATGATTCAACTACAGTAACTGTAACAGGACCTGCTTATGACAATCTCTCTAACTTAGTTCCATAAAGTACAATTGCTGATATGGATACGACCCATACAATTTTTACACATTTCTTAAATTTAAATGAACTTTACTTGCCACTGTCATGCATAAATTTTCATGTATAAATTCACAATAGTTAAAAATCCAGTGCATTTAGGGCTTCAACTAAAATCCTGTATTAAAATAAATCATCATGAGATTCACTGAGGGGATTATGCATTTGTATTACAGTATTATTTTAGTAATCATTTTACAAAACAATCTCATACACATAGGTTTAAATTTACTGTTATTTATTCTGAGATAAAACACTCCAATTTCTTGTCCACACAAAACTTTAGTATCACCAAGATCAACAGACTTATTTTTCAAATACTCATTCACACTAGCACGTGGCAGTACAGTTTATAAACATCTCAACTGTTGATGTGTACAGGGCTGTCAATGCCCAACCCACCCATCAGGTTACCAATTTCATCTGCCTGATTTCCTTCTGACATGAATATACAGAATTTACCACATACATGTAGGTAGATTTATTTTAATTTATTAGAGAGTGAGTCCTCAGGGTTTAACATCGTATTTAACAATTTTCCAGTCATATGATGACAAAGGAGCCCTTAGAGTGCATGTACATGTACTTGTGACGTGTCTCGTTGCAGGACATTTTTATCTAGTGCTGCTTTACTGAGACGACTTACCGAAGGCAAGTAAGCTGCTGCAACCAGCCAATGCACTATCCCCTCAATGCTCAACGCCAAGCTACAACTTTCTCTTTTAAGGTCTTAGGTGTGACCTGACCCAGGATTGACTCTGGATCTACCACCCCTGAAGCGGATGGCAAGCAGTGGACAATATATATTTCAATTCTGCAGTACCCTAGGAGTTCATTAGGCAGTTAGTTAAATTGAAAGCTTATACAATGTACTAACATGGAAAACATAACATTTTATTTATTTATTTGACTGCCATACTCATGAATATTTCACTTATACGACGGCAGCCAGAATTATGGTCAGAGGAAACTTGCATAACATTTTAAGTTTTCCAGAGAGTACTGCTTTCATAAATATAAGTACCATGATATTTTTTCACATAATGTTACAAAATAAACCAGGAACTACATTGTACAATCAAGAAAAGATATTTCAGGCTAACAGGCTCCAAAATTTTTAACACCTTTCAAAGAAGCATGGTACTCATGAAGATAAAAACAATATCAACAGGATCTATTGTACAAGTAACTATCTACGTGTACATCTGGAATTCAAATCATCTGATATTTTATATCAGAGGCCTGGAAAACACATGTAGTGGACACTAAGTTCAAGTACCACACAAATAACAGTGTCAAAATTGTCTGCCATGCCTCTTTTATTTCTCATTGCATGATCTGACGATGGTGAACGGATTGCACAAAAAGTCAGGCAGTAGTGGAAGAATCCCCCCTAGGCTATGAATCTGTATGATCTAAGGGTTCCGCCCAGATGGCCTCAATAAATGTCAAGATGCAAGATATGGCTCATATCCCAGCACATATGTTCTGCTATTACAGTGTGGTGTGAGCATGTAGATCTCCTCAAATTGTCAACTCCTTTGCTAACTACTCTGCGCCCCCCCCACCCACTCCTCAGAGAGCCCTAAGTTGTAGGTTAACCGTCTGCAGTCTTGACAGACTCATGTGCATCTTGCACTGTCAACAAGAAGATCATAGTTTAGAGATACAGCACAAGACAGTATGCAACTGTAAATGTGAGTCTCAACAGCTGGATGTCTTACTATGGCGGTGATACAATATACTACACGTCCCTGACCTTTACAGATTTGCATATATACTTCATTCAACTTCATGAAAGCAACAAATAAAACATACCAATAGCATTGAAACTATCCATATGCAAGTTCAAGTAGGCAGAGCACAATGTGTACTGAAGCATTATTTACCTTTATTATATTCTATCTAAGAACTTCCTACAATAATTCTTAATACACACCGTCCTAGTATATTATTATTCATGTCTCATGAATTATTTACAAATCTATTTAGATCAAAGATGCCAACACAGCTTGACCAGTGATAAAAAATAGAAGTATTAACTTATACAAGTATACCTGATGTCAATAGAAATAATTTTTTTCTCGTGTACAATATTCATCTGCAATCAATAGTAGTCTGTATCCTCATCTGCTAATCTTCCGAACTTAAGACATTTATTACTAGTTCAGTGGTAGTACAGCACTTATCCGCCCTCTTATTTTATAGGCCAATACATATGCCCACTACCAGGTTAACCCCAGTCAAAGTCAAAGTCACAAACAGCAGATCTTTGCCCTGGATAAACGTGACAGTCTGGAGCCTATATGAAGAAGGATGTGTTTTATGAAACTTTAAGTGAATGTCTATAGCTACTAATTCATGTAGACACAGATATAACTAGAAAGTGTTTTCTGACCACAAAATTTGTGCACAGCAGTGGTCAGTGTATTTCATCGCACTTAAAGAATCAAAGAAAGTGAAAATAATTCAAAAACAAAAAAATCATAATAACAAAATCACATTTAATTTGGGAATGTGAAATTGTTATCTACACGTACAACTTACATGTAGATGTTCATTTATTTATTGTTAATTTCAAAATGCTAATTTTAATCTACTTCATGTATACATACGTTGTACATACATCGTATATGTATCAGCAGCACGCATACAAAAAGGTATAACATTAGCAAATTATTCAACTAAACCTGATGTATCATGATTTACTGCATGGTGAAGTGTTATAAATTTAGACAGTGAGAGACACAGTACTCAGACATGACTGAACAAGCAGGATATCCTTCCCGTAAATCATGTCAATCCTTCCCCCTGAACACTGTGACACATGTACATGTATATACACTTATCATCGCAATGGCAAGAGACAAATACCCTTTAACCACTTAACAAAGGCTTGTCATAATACAGGTGTCTCTGATGTCCCACCTTCGAACAAATTCATTATGATTCAAAACATTTTTAACATATTTTCATTCTTGCAAGCATACTAAGTAACTTGTCATCAAAAAAGAAAAACATTAGATAGTCACTAAAAACGACAAAGCGCATATTTGTCTATGAGAACAAGCCAATCAACATGTATAGTTTTCCAGAGAGGTAGCAGATAAACAGATCGTAGGTCCAGATACCTAGCTAGAAATCAAAAGGGCCCAGGTAAAAGGTACATTTCTCAAAAAAGGGACATTGTGCCAGACTAAAAAATGGGAAGAGAGCAATACCCTTCTAAAGCCGAGCTAGGGGCCTGCCATAGGTTATTAAAACAGAGACGTTTACTGTATACTATACATGTACTGTAATTCTTCACCCTTTTCACTTCTTTACAAGGTGTTATTCAAGCAAATTCTGAGGGTATTATTCTGAGTAAGCTGTATACTTTTTGAGATGCCCTCAAATTGGCAAATCCAACCAATGTAGTTTTGTCTCCAAAATCATATTAAAAACCTGCAAAAATTGAAATGTGAAAAGGTTTAGAAATTTGGGTATATATATTATGTACCAATTATTCAGCATGCATGCATAATAAACCACAATTCTACCAGATGTTGATTATAATGTAAAGCACCTTAACACATATGTATTGGGTTTAACAGTCTACCATCACAGCTTCATCTTCGTTATGCATATTTGTCTCTTTTAAGTTTTGTTTTGATACCTTGCACACAAGTGTTCATATTACAATAAACACCATTCTAAGTTTAGTATTTAAATATGTAATTTCAGGACACATAATGACCTTAAAATGATTACAACACTAAAATTTTCTGATAAGAAATTAATGAACATTCACATCAGCAAAGAAACCATCTGAAGTGGCCTTATGGGCTGGATTAACCAATCTGAATCAAGAAATGTGTGTCATCTGAAAAATGCTAAACTTAAGGTGAAAAATAGTAATTCCAAAAACAGCTTAAACGTAACCTCAAAACATATATGTATCAGGTAATAATGATAATGTAAATTTTGTAGAAACCTGCATTTCTTTGGATAACTCATATTTTATCCAAATCTGGTGACTCTACCTCAAATCATTCAAACATCACTTTTGTACATGTAACTAACCAAACAATGAAATTGATTTTACATTTTGGTCAATGGAACAAATCATTAACCAAAACCTTGTGAAGCACACATGTATAATTATCCAAGTTGGAACATTAAATCAGCTTTATCCAATTTCAGCAAATGCTCATAAGTTACTCACCTTGTAAACCAAATGTCTGGCATTGAGGTAAAATGCCTCTATTGTCGAGCTGTCCCGCAGCTGGTTAATGCTTTCCACATAGAACCTGAAAATGTAATTGAAAGAAAAGACCTAATTAAAAATTTTAAAACTCTTGACTCACAATGTTGAAGGCAGTGTTCAAAAATTTTTCACTTGTACAACAGTGGTGAGTATTATGGGATTAAACTGGAGTGCCCATGGAAAATAACCAATCTTAGGCAAGTTAATATGGATACAGATTCCTGTGCTACACACGGATTTAATCATATTTGTGGAAGACAAGTGGTCTTCAACAAAAGTTAGACTGTGCAACGGCCACACGAGCATCGCTGACTGTTTGTCATCGCCAAGGTCGGAGGCAACCTACAAATTCCCCGTCGAAGGTCTTGAACCTACACCTCCTCTGTCCAAGCTATTAAACATCAAGCACCACTAGACCACAGTCACTTCCCAAGAAATTTTGGAAACAAAAATATTTAGAGAACATCAATATTCAATTTAGAGGACCTGATTGAGTGGTTTTAAAACATAAGATTCTTATCGTAGTCTGTAGCAATGATGTCACATATTTTTGGACTAATAATAAGTTTTTTCCACGAATGCATTCATAGATCTGACATGCATTATGAATGGTGAAATCCAATGAAGACCTGAAGTGATGTCTCCTCACTGATCCCAATGCAATCTGTTGTCAGAAAAGGCAATTCAAAGAATTCAAAGTTTCAAGTACATTTTTAAAAGTATATTAAAAACATTCTTATAACAAGAAATTAAATATTTTTATGCACAGTGCTAAATGGTCTGTCATCTAACATCTTTCAGGCTAGTGTTTTCCTTGCCTTCAGGAAATAATAAAAATATACAGCAGACAAAACTGCATGTACACTAAGTACAAGTAGGTTTGCAAACTTCTCGATTTCAAAATACATTGCATGCTTGCAAATACAAATACATTTGCAAATGTATGCAAACTATAATCTTTCAACAGTTGATTTCAAGCTATAACCAACACAAAAATGTCAAGCCGAAGCAGACATTAAATCTGCAAACCTATTATGTATATTCGCTTATTCATCCAACCAAAAGCTGACAGAAACTTTGTCAACATGGACATGCCGTAAATGTTGATACACCGACGGCTGATGTCAATCCTTAAATTGCAGTTAATCTCATTAGCTATAGAAGCCAAACAAAACATTACCTTTAAACCTGCGGACAAAGAATCTTCTGTACAGAACATACTCAAGCACACAGAACAGACAAAGCTCTTTGGCAAACAAGCATACATCTTTATACCACATGAGTAGATTACTTTTGTTTACAATGGTACAAGGAGAATTTCCTGTTCTAAGCTGATTTAGGTTTGCCAAGAAAAGGTCAGGCCCGAAACCCACCACAAAAATACCACTGCACAACAAACAAAGCCCACGGTGATACATGGTGGACAACATGTACCCACATATAATGAGGCACAATAACATGTTGATACCTATCTCGACCAGACAAAAGGTTAGGCAGGCCTGATAGCAGGCTTCACCTTAGCTTTGTGTACGTCACTGATTCACTATGGAAATGTCAGACTGACCAGTTTGCCTACTAACCTCACAGACCCACTGTTATCAATTAGGAATGCACAGACAAAAGTTTCAAAACCGAATGTCACCAAAAAATCCTAGCATTTCTTTCTGAATATTTTTTTTTTTTAGATTAACAAAAGTTTGCTCATGATGTTTAAACAAGTCATTCATAAAGTCACCTTATTTAATTGTCCATGCTTTGCAGAACCTCTTACCTGACAGCAAAGTACAGAGTCAGGAGTCCAACTTTTGAAGGAAACTCATGTTCAAGTACTCTTTTATCCAAGTCCAACCAGTTGTAATGCCCTCTGCCAAAATACAGGTAAAAATTTTATTATAACCAGTCAACATGGCAACCACTTAAACACAGGTAATTATGGAGAGAGGACCAGATGGTCCCAAGAGCCTTTTTAATTCAACATGATGTATTTAAGATCAAATCACTGAAGTTTGCAAAGAAAAAAACAAAAAGATCAAGGTCCTTTCTCTTAGAGTGTAACACATTATAAATACTCTGCCTGTTGTTTCTGATGTTTAATTTCTCACACTGCTTTGCCCTTTACCTAAGTGTGAGCAACACCAACTGTTTACTCTTGTGAAATGAAAGCCATAATGATAATTATTGCTTGCAAGTGAACAAGTGCAAATATATTACACAAGCAACAGTATATGTTGTAGATGGAATACATGTTAAAAAGACAATTAACTTCATACTAACAAGGCTAAACAATATATTGATTTATTCACCTACAATGAGTCTGTGTTACTTGCAAAAATGTACAAAAATAAACATGCAGAATCATAATGAATGTTATATATATATGTTTGCTCAATTTAAAACATTTATTTATTTTTACTGGAATTATGTGGCATGATAATGGGCCACATCTGCTGAACATCATTACTGTAGTCTGGAGACAGTCCCTAAGGCAAAGAGCAAGTCATGTTATGCAAGTTGGAGCTCTATAAATAATCTTGCAAATTGATTGTAAGCAGATGGCTGAATAGGCATTAAAACAATGCCTAAATGTCAATTAAAACAGCTTTGCACTTTCTCCTTACCCAAGATAAGAAGATAAGAAAATAAGTGAAACCTGTGCTTGTCTGACTAAGGCCAATTCTATTTCACCACAAGAGGTGTGTAAACATCACATTACAGGGTTGCTCTGAGAGCAGCCTTAGTCCCAGTCACAATACATTTCCCTGACCAGTAGAATGGGGTGTGGTCAGGTTTGAAACTCACACACATCATCAAAGTGAACATGTAACTGACAAACATGTGCTGTATAGTATTGGGTACACACATGTGCAATCTCAGACAAAAAACTCATGTAACTTGAATGTACATTTAACTTTGTCAGCAAGAATGATGGGTTAATTAAATGAAAATTAGATGTTTCAATAGATAAGCACATGTAAACACAGCTTGGCACAAAGGTTGATATTCTAGTTTTACAAAGTATCCATAAGTAGTATTATGCAAATAATTAAATGATTTTTGTGTAATTTGTCATATATAAACATAAAACACACTTTTAACAGGCATCATTATCAGATATAAAATTTCATCTTGAAGAAGAGCTGCTAAGAATTATTCACAAAGAGAATTATACAAAGATAAATTATAAGAATAGTGTTTAACCCATAATGAATGAAATGCTGCTAATTTTTCAGTTCAAGCCAAACGTTGCTTTTTTGTTTTTTCAATAGAATGAATAATCCCCTTAATTTTGTTCCTCTGAAAGTAAGTTAAACAGTCCCCCCCCCCTCAAAATTCAAATAGCTTTTATACAGGTCATTCAGTTAGGACAAGAATGCACATATATAAAAAACGTTACACTACATACTCATACACAGGAGAGTGTCAGTACAAGTATTTATATGTTCAGAATATCATTGCATGTCCATAATTGTACATGTGCCAACAAATACAAACTAAGTACTTATGAAACTGAACAATGTAATTTTATGACATATTTGTATTATAAATAAGCCTCTATCTGCTTTCCCCTCAATCAGTGTAGTAACTTGTACAAAATATGGGCACAAAGCCAAAAGAGAGTCAGGATTATTAGAAGCAAAATAAAACTCACGTGTCAATGATGAAAGCTAACCCAAAATATTCCTTCTCTTTCAGGCTGAAGTGTGACGCCACCAGGTCAAGTAATTCCTTGGCCAACAGTTTTGGCTGAAGATGAGAGAGAGAAAAACGTAAAAAAAAAAATAGTTCCAATCAAACAAATATATTGAATATCTAATTCACTAGATACATGTACTTAAGATAATCCTGCCAAGGCTTGTTTAAAGAAATCAATCTGCTACATCAACTCAAGGCAAATTCACCTTACTGCTAACAAACAAACACAATTTGTGACGTAAATTTAAAACTGTTTCACAATGCAATACAGAGAAATAAGCACATAATTTATTTAAACAAGTCCTTATGCATGTATATTATGTCATGCATTGATCTATGTAAACACATCATAATAAGCTCATCTTCATCTACATTAAATTGAAGATGGCACATGTTGAGAGACAGACATTGTGATATAGCACATAAAGAACTTTCAAAATTAAGAACATTTCCAGGAACATACATGGATACAAAGGAGTCAGATGTGATGTAAGTGGATGTACTGATACATGTATGTGTACCATATTAAGTCTGTATCTGTAACAGAATTATGTACCTGCACAAGGATTTCCAATTTGTGGTCTTCCCATTCTAAAAGTATTATCTGTGTCTTCCTCCCTTCGCTCATCTGTAAATAAACATCACAACAGGCTCAGCTAAAGTGAACAAAGATAAAGTATTTCAGAGACTTCTCTGATGGAGTCAGAGTGATGTGATGGGCTGTTCAAAAAAAATATATTTATACATTTATATATATACATACAATGTATATCAACAAAAGATGGCGGACTTCACCTCCTTGGAATGAAAATGAAAAGGAAACAGTATTATTTTCGACCATGTCAAATATCCATTCAGCTGAATTCAATGTATAATTCAATGATAACACAAGTTACCTACGTGTAACAACTTCAACATAATGTTCCTGTCCTGCTCTGACACAGACAAACTCTGTTTTAGTTCATGATGTCTGGAAACAATCACCACGCATGCCACAACGACCACTGAGGTTTTATTGTTTTCCTCATCCAGGTCAGAATATTTGCCACCCTACATTTGCTGACAGGGTGGGGTACATATAGTAGTCTGATGGATCCACTCAGTACTCATTACTAAATTCAGCACTACCTGTACTGGTAGACTTGTAGGCTCGTTTGTACAGGTAAGCACTGTAAACTCCATTAGCATGGAGAACACTGCCAAATATCCTAATGGGTGGTACAAGCATACACCTGTAGCATCTGGGGCGTGTGTACAGGTACACGAAAAGCATCCTTTGTAACCTCAGGGAGATCTATCAATATGCAAGACCCTTGCCGAGTCTGGGTAAGAAGTAGAGAGACCTGTTGCAGCTTACAGCCTTGCCAGTGGCCCACTGCCTCCTCTTTATTCTCACTTACAGCAAACAGCACTAATAGGACAAGCATGTCCTGTCTAGCAGCTTGAGAAAGTCTTGTACAGCCGGGAAACCAGTTGAACATGACCCTCTTGATAAAACTAAGTTATACACGAACAATAAACAACAAAACCATGGGTAGTTGCCAGAAGTCTGGTCCAAGTAGACGAAAGGAGAGACTGTTATGACCAATTTCCTTAGTCAGGAGTTATCATGCTGAAAACAGGAATGATCCCAATGGAAGTTTATCTGAATATCTTCTACTTTTACACAAGAACTGTAGCTACTAGCATCCAACTGTACATTCTGTGCTCAGTTTTTATGACAATGAACACTAGTCACCACACAATAACAGCAGTCAGTACTAAAAATACATGTACACGTTACAAAAGAAATGTACATGTTCTGCACAAAGTTCCAGAAGAGTTACACCTAATTTACAGCTTTGAAGTTTTCTCTAACATCAGTTTGGCGTCAGACAAATTGCACTCGCCCAGAGCCCAGACTCAGACTTAACAGAGCTGCACATGTACATGCGCAGGTGATACACTTGCCTAAATGATACATTGCATATATATTTAAAAAAAAAAAAAAAAAAAAAAAATATATATATATATATATATATATATATATATATATTCATATGCACATATACGTATCACCCAATGTGTGGCCGGACATAAGGTGCAGGTGTCACATATTATCTTAAAACTCTTCTTTAATTACCTGAGGGTAAATCTGTAAACACTACCATAATACATGTACTTAATGGAGCAAGAAAAATTTATAGTAAAACCTCAGGTAAAATAAGGACACCCTTAATTATCAAGGCATTTAACAAATTCTCCCCACACTTCAAGGTGTAATCAGATCTTGCATTTCATTCACTTGAATATTTACATACACATACTCTGTATACCACTGAGCTTAAGTGTAACACCTAACTCACATGTGTGTGTACACATACCGTGTATGCCTATCACTAAACGACCACAGACATACCTTTGAAATAAGCTTCATGCTGACTGCCTTGAGAAGGTACATGTACAGTTGTCGCAGCATTAGCTAGAGATCCTGCCATCAATCCACTCAAGGTATGACTAATGCAAGTCTATGAAATCTTGTTTGCTCTGGCATGCACTTTCCGTTAGAGCTTTATTTAGTGTGTTAACTCACACAAGGGCCCACACTGTTGTAAGATTTACTTACATATTATTAATTGCCAGCCTAAAAAAGGGCAATCTAGTTCGGACTTGGCAGAGACTTTTTCATGGGCTTATTATGCAACTACTACTGTGCAAGACAAAGAGAAGCTTTCACACAAATGTAAATCTGTGCAGTCTGAATATTATGCATTAATCATATGCATTCAGTATAATGTTTGTCGCAATTATATATGATAAATAGCCTGGGTAAATGCTGGCTTTTATATTAATGCCAATCATTTTCCTGCCACAGAGAATGTTTAGCCACCAAGTGAAAAAGATGATGACATGTCC
This sequence comes from Liolophura sinensis, assembly GCF_032854445.1. NCBI lineage: Eukaryota > Metazoa > Mollusca > Polyplacophora > Chitonida > Chitonidae > Liolophura > Liolophura sinensis. The sequence continues at coordinate 48,960,607 of NC_088301.1, read as the reverse complement.
CACTATAACATATAATGTGTATATACATGTATATATATATACACACACACACACACACATCAGCTGTTTTTGATATGCACAGTATGTAAACTGGTGTTACGGAAATACAATACACCTACTGTACTAAATTTTTGATAGTATAAACTGATAATCTACATGTATCACATAAATCATCTGATTTTCATCAAAGGAAAATAAAAAACAACATCTGTAATTGCCTCGTTTTAGGCTGCAACTTTTTTTTTCATTATTCTCAACCATACTAAAGGTGGCCTGTATTGTTTACAGATGTACTTTCCAATGAGGCATTTATGATTATCATCGGAAAAACTTTCATGACGCAGGTACAATGTACACGTCATTCATATTTTACAACCTTTTATGAAAATTAAAAGGGTGGGTATACATAAAATTATGACTACATGTTATCTCACCATACCAAATTTTTAATAAATGCCCGAGATAAAAACATTGCGAGTGAAATATGTGATTAAAATTGCACTGCTTACCCTGACAGTATTTTGTTTTACGCATGTATAGTGTAAAATACATTCCACACCCATTGCTAGCCAACGCTTCGCATTAGAAAGTACATGTTGTGCTTCAAAGTCCAAGAGCTAATGCACGTGAACATTACTTGTACATTATAACAAGCAAATGTATTCATAAAAATTGTAAGTTTGTTCTAACAAACCATCATTTAAACTTTGGTTTTACCAACACATTTGTGAAGGAAACTCCAAAGACAGGTCCACATGTACATGTATGCTCAAATGGTAACACAGCCAGACTTAGTGACTTCAAGGATACATGAAAAGGAACTAGAAAACGAAGATTATGTTTCTATGCCAAATGAAGAAAGTTATGCTCCGATGGTCGGATTTTTTCAGAAATTACGTCATCGTTGATCTTGCTTGGAACTTGGTGAACACCCTCAAAGTGCCACGAGCATGGTGAACAGTGTGGGCAAGGTGATATGTACACAGATACTGCATGGCTTCTTTGGGCCAGCTTGGCACCCCCTTCGAGCCCTTACACCCCCCCCCCCCCCCCCCGGCCCCCTTTGGCCATGCCCGTTCAGTCTGTCCCAGAGTTCTCTCTAAACAAGGATCATTGTTGACACCACTGCTGCAAGCTACTTCATTTCTGGATTGACCCCTTGGGGCCCTAAGAGAACTGTACTCTGAAGACATTTGTTTGTACTGTTATACGTTGCTACGCATGATAATCTGCACATTAAGAAATAAAACCAAAGCGTTTCATATATCCTTAAGGATCTGCAAACCACCAGCACGGTTACATGTACACGCAGAACCAATGAACATGATCCAATAACATGTCATCCGTGCACACCATTACTGAGCAGCCAAAAGCATGATCCAATCCCTTCAACTGTGTATGCCATTAAGACATACAAGCACACTGGTGAGTTAATTTGTATAGTACATGCTGTTGTAACACATGTACTTCCAGTACACGATTAGTCACACTGCCACAGACGTTTATCCAAAGGCCTTCACCAAGGCAAAAAACTTACTGAACATGTACAGTACACTGTTTTACACCCCACATGTGATTATCATTTTATAAGAGGCTTTAATAATTTTGGATGTCAATCATTATAGAAAACTCATCAGCATCTTCTATTTTCAGTATAGTACATGTGTAATCTTTCAATAGCTATATTAACAGTGTAGGTTACTTGTGGCCATCTTGAATCATTCACACTTATGCATTTCTCCTCTTGAGTGTGCTTTTCACTATGAGCACTGGATTACCATTATGGTAACTATTTTGTTAGAGATCCAACATGGCTGAGAGTGGAAGGCATAGATACATCAACTATTTTTGCAGACCCAAAATACATGCATGTGGGACAACATGATCACTACAACTCAATTACTTCTTTGTCTGCCACAATTTTTCACTATTATATTTTTAGATATTATTACTTTTTTTTTTTTTAAATTACATCCTAAAAGCATTTTCAATGATGCAATGAGCATTTCACTTAAATATTTCAGATTTTTGGTTATGTATATCAGTAATGTAACTTAAGCTTTTAAGGTGCATGCTCTCGGGGGAAGGCGATAAAAACCGCCAAAGTGAACGAAAAATTAAAAAAAATAAAATGACTTTAGATTTGTATTCTGTCATACATTCAAGTTCCTTGATGATTTATTAAATCATTACCCATAGCTCACATTTCGAACCAAGATTTCAAACCAAGGTACACCAAACTAAAAACAATTTGACTTATGTTACCTCAGAATAACAACAAATGATCAGATTAATGGTACGTAGCCTTGTTTCACACAAAACACATGCAGACATGGTAGCCAACACTGAACCATAAAATATATTGTTTATTTTCAATGTTGCCCAAAGCTTGCACAGCATTACAAGCACATAACTGTTTTGGCAAGAGTTAAGTTACACCACTGTACCTGTCTACATGTAGATTTAAATTTTAATTAACATAAATTAGGATGTAATGACACACCGTCATATTGGTGTATCTTGATTTGTTGCCGTACTATGCTATACTCCAAAACATGTATCACAATACACCCATTTTAAAAAAAATTTATTCATCCTGAATACATTTCACAAAATGTACCTCAAATATTGTAAATAAATTACAAACTTTTTAACCTCTAGCCGGTGTATAAATCCATGTCAGGTTTACCGCTGAGTACTGAAGGCGCCAGTTGGCTCATTTAGATGTGCTATGATTGCTATCGGTCATCATCGCGGCCAATCAAATGATCTGTACTAGAATTGTCGCCAATCAATCGTATTGCCACTCCCACATCATGTCTCATATTGTGGCAAGACCATATCATTACATCCCTAGACACAATACTACAGGAGTTTTACAAGATGGAGATGGCTACTGGCTCTTCTTGTTTTATTCTAATGTTTTAAAATTCTCTGAAATCATATCTACAGCCTAGCACATAGACTGATATATTATCCAAATTCAAACTACTTCAAGTTTGTGTAAACTGCATTTGAACTGCACAATTTGTTGAATTCTACAAATCCAATGTCGCAAGAAATGGCACTACAAATTGTTCTATTTTTCTTGGACTATTGGAATTTTAACATATGACAATCTACAACAAATGCTGACCAGACAGGCACCTATTTTCTCCTTCATTAATAGGAAAAAAAGGAAAAGAAAAATAGGGATAAAATCCAGGAGGAGGTTACAATGCCAGAATGTGAGAACTTCAGGTCACATAGGGGTGCTATATCAGATTTATTCAACACTGATGAATTTGAAGTACAGACAAGAAGTATGATGGATAGGATTCAAATGATCTGTTTTTAATAAACTCAGGATGTTGCCAGCTGCACCCGACTTCCTCCAACAAAGGGCTGCCAGGTTTAATCCCATTAAAGGAATGATTACGTATTTCACCACAAACTGAGGGGCATGTGGGGTGGATCATACTTATTTATCAAGGAAATTGCTACTTCTGAGGTCATGTCAAGAATTTGAATTGTATAACACAAATGACTACATGTATATAAGTTCATATAATCAAGGGCCGGGGTAGAAATAAGCCCTGAAAATCAAAAGGCCAGCAGGGCCAGTTGACTTGGGAATCAACTGGCCCTTCCTGAGTTTTATAAGGCCCTCTGTAATAAAAAAAAAAACACACCCCGTGAATAAAATTTAACTTAACAGGTTATTCTGATATCTATAGGGTTCAAAGAATTACAAGTGACTAGTTACTAATGATATGATAAAATATTTTAAGTTCAGGTACTAGGGGGCACGAGGCCAGGAAATCAGCTGTGAACTTTTAATATTGGGTAAGATGGGGGACTGACGATCCTCCCATAGACCTTATTAGTAACTATAAGCCACCCTTACATGAAAGCTTTCAGCTACAGAAACCAGAAGTCAGCTGTAGTTGACAGATATGTTGTACTTTTGTATTGGATTTAATGTAATGGTTTAACAGTAGTACAAATAGCATGTCAAAGGCACCTGTCATTGTGCAAGATACATGTATGTGTAGGTCTGTTGAAAAACACAAAATGAATCATTTGCCAATCTTGTGGTTACATCAACTGTAGGAACTATGATTATATATAGAACCTGAAGGATGATTCACAGGAACTCTTTATATGTCCATCAAGAAATAATTAGAAATATGAGTACACGTACATATATTATCAGAGATTCAGAGAAGTCAATTTTCTGCATACTGACCACCTCTCCCTGGAGGAAATTTAGTTCTTCCTTGCATTGAAATTGGGTCTTTTCTTGTTTCAAATGGCCATTTAAGCTATTGAAAATGAAGGTATGAGTATTTGTACTTTACCATCCATCATTAATTAAACTAATTATCATTGCGAATATGACCTCAAGCAGGCCCCCCAAGTAAATATCACAAATGGATGATTGGTGTACATTGCAGATATTGTTACTGCAGGCTTTCAGGCACAACATGAAGGAGAAAACAGAAAACCAGTATCAAATGACTAAAACGCAATAGCTGTGCAAGTGGTCTTGACATCACCTTCAAACAATACTTACAATGATTATGGTCATGTTATAATGATGTACGAAATATAATAATGAAAGCTAAGGTCAGAACATGGTTAACTGATCTCTGAGCTAACAGAAAAAAATGCTTTTTGTATGAGGGTATGGAGAATTTTATATTTATTGTGTCTGAATTTTCAATTAACGAAATAAATGCTCAGTACTAAAGGTTCTGGTTGTACATATTCAGTAGCAGGTTGCAGAGAGCCTTCTATTGCCGTCCCCCTTAGCCGCATACTTGGAATATTCTCAGTATTTAAATCAACAGTAATAGTAACATAATTCAATGCAGCCGCCTACTTTTGAGCTCCGACCTCCTTCTACAATTCTAAATGAAAACCCTGATATTCAGCTCATATTGGCTTCTATTTCAAGACACTAACAAATGACTTCGCCCCAGGTTATGGCTATAAACTAAGGTAATTCATATGCACTGGGACAAGCACCTGACCAATTGAATATTGGTATTACGAACACTTTCATGACTGAGCCATGTTATTTTTATAATGTGCATGAATACAATCTCATTACACGTTTGTTTGCTTGGGGTGAGATCTGCACTGTTTAAATAATTTAGTAAATTTAAATACATCTTTCTGTCAGCAGGTTTGTTTACACGTAATTGTACTTTTATCTACCTGAATTATCCAGAATTAAAAATCTGCAGAGAAATCTACTGAAAAGATCCACCAGTAAAGTACTAATATAACTTATATTAATGTAACAATTGTATTCAGGAATTTGACACTTTTATAACAGATGTCAAGTTTAAGGGGTGGTGGAAACAAGAGTGCATCCATGGAGAAAATCACTGCCATTCATAAAACAAACTCATAACTTGCAGCCATGCATAAGCGACAACTGGATTCGAAAATGAGGTGTTGAAAGGATCAAGTGTTGAAAGGATTCATGAAATATGTTTCTTGTAAGATTAGTTTAGTTGCCTGGCATGTTCTAACACATATTTCATATAGATAGGTTTCCCAATCTTCCTTTTAAGGTGTAAATGTGGTTTTAAAGAACAGGATCCACAATGGCATCAGCTCAAGTCACCCCAGCAGCTAATGAGCTAAACCAAAAACATGCATCTAGGTAGAGAGCACCCTGTTAAAAGAACTATCTAGAGGAGGGAAGATTAACCCTGTGCTTCTGCGCATGCATGCAAAGAAAACCCTGAAAACTAATAAGAAATATGCATAAACAGACCATTGCGCATTATACTGACAACACTAATATAATTGAGTTCACTTTTTTCTATTCACTTGTGTAATAATGTCTTAAACACAGAGCCGAAACCAATGTTGGGGCTCCATTTAAAAACCTGAGGCAGTTGCAGTGGCAGTGTGTCAGGGTGTAAAGGTCATGCTCGAAGCGAACGCTTCTACTGACAGCCTCAACATATTTGACAAGTGCAGGTAACTGCATCAGCTTTCTTCATGGAGCATGCTCTGATGTTGTCTTGGGCCACCTTTGGCCGTACAAAATTTTGCCAAATGTAAAATCAGAGCAGGGGCTAGTTTTGGGCTATATGTAACTTATCCAACCTACCTAGTCTAGCCCCACCTGCATCTCAGGTCAGCTGCCAAAGGCTCTACCTGTACTCAACCACATGATCTTTTTCTTTGTAGTCACTGGTTTTGTAATACCTTTCAGCTGGGTAAACAGTCTCAAACTCATTCCAAATTATAGTTTATTTCTCTCAAAAGACATTGCTATTATCATTCAGAATAGAATTATCTTGTGTAACGTACCACAACAATGTCAATCTGATCTGATCACGGTAAGAAAAATAATTTCTATACCCTTAGCCACTTTCTCAGAAAGTTACTTGCTTCATACAAGGCTTTTTTTTATAATTAGATTCAACACAGAGGTACTTGTATTCTGTGTAAAGCAAGACATTTTTTATTTCAATGAGGCCAAATATGGCAGCACGAGGCTGAGTACTTGAGGCTCACATTTGTATCAAAAAAGAGGAGACTTGACAACATTTAACCCAACTTTATGATTACAGGATGTGAATCTAAAGTGAAATAAACTGTTAGTTACGTGGTAAGGGCACAATTCTGCATATGCTGACTATTGGTTTTTAATTTTGACCAGGTTTTTTAACACAAACGTACATCCTACTATACCAAATTGCGCAAAACTAATGCCACACCAAAAAAATGTACTATGGTTAGTCTCTATTACTTATGGCACATTCCCTGGAAACATTTACATGTTATCAATATCAACATTGATAACCCAGTTAAAACTTTAACTTATTCAAGTAGTAAGTCACATTATAATACACCTGCACAGTTATTTGAAACAAATCCCAAGGCCGTCAAATGGAACGACTGAATGACAGCAAACAACCATGTTGTTGTTGATTTCATACTCAATGTTCCAAGAAATTATAAGTAATGTAAAACTTGAAACAGACAAGGGATAATAAAGATATACCTTGTCGAATAACGTAATATTACCTTTTACATGACTGTAAAGCTATCCTATACTGCGGCCAATCCCCGTCCCAGCCTTGCCTGTAATACCGAATTAACTCGACCTCAGCTTGTGTGTAGTTATTTTTGAAAGCGGCTCACGCTGTGAGGATTTTCAAAACACAACCACTGACTGGCGAACTCCTCCGTTATCAGCGCGAGTCACTCGTCGTGGCGCATATTAGTCAAATACACCGCTCATCTAAAACTCACCTTGTCATTTCGGCAGATTTTGATCAGATATAACACCTTTTCCCGCTGACTTGATCATTGTTTCCTTTTTATCTAACCTAATACCCAAAGACTCGCATCCGCCATATCTTTCACTTGGAAGTCGTTCCGGCTGTACCACGCATGTGTGAGGGAGTTGGGAAAAAAAAAACATAAGGGGTCGTCTCTGAAACACAGAAAATTGCGCGCGAAATACGAATCTCAGCATGACAAACTGCTCCTGCCAAAAATACCAAAAAAAAAAAAAAAAAAATAGTGTCCCGTCTCTTATCATAAGTCCATGTCTTTTACACTAACAATCTTGCTCATAGATTTAGAACTGATCAAACTTTCAACGCCCAGATTTTATTGTGAATTTCTGCCGATATAATATAATTTTCTAGTTTTATCACAAGTAGTACCAGTAGTATAGCAGCCTCAGGTGGTATCTAAACTTTGTAATGTAAGTGTTACTTTGTTACTTTCACGAAGTAAATGTACGATATTGTACAGGTTTCAACTAAACCCCATTTGATGATGTAGTCTGTGGATAATTATATATGGCCTGAGCGAGAAGGTGTGGTATGAACGAAATAGCTAAGCTATCAGTTGACAAACAGTTTTATCCGCTAGGTGGCGCTGTCCACGTTATTTCCGGTTCGGGATGACGGCAAAGTAAGCATGTAGTTTGGAAAAAACTGTATGATAAAAAGAGATAATATTATGAACTTTGTATATTTATAACGATGATTTTCTGTGGAAATGGGAGGAGCGACATCTTCTTTGGCCAAGTCTGTCTCAACTCCCGTGAAATGGCTGTTTTCATGGAACAAGACCGGTGACAGTTGTCAGGATGAAGCTGCCATCGCCCAACGATTCGGTGCTACTCCATTTGTACACAAGAGACGAGGGTAAGAGTAAACACAGCGCCAGATCGTAGTAAATTGAAACAGGATTGCCTGGGGGATTCCTATTTGCTAGTCGAGCTAGTGATGGTTGGTTACGACATAAACAAATTATCAGAGACACCAAGCATCTACTCCAAGCAGCAAACAACAACAACTACATGTAGACGAGCCCTGGGTGACGATTCTTGCTGGCGCTCGTATAGTCATGGATAACTCCCATTGACCCCAGAAGGAACTATAGTAAAATTTTGGAAAACAGTTGTTTTCTTTTCTCCACGGCCGGCCCAGTTAATCCTTTACAATACATAGCACCTGGGCACCTGACTGTTAAAATCCTGAGCTGTCAATTATCCCAAAGGGAAATCCATATTTGAGCAAGCTCAACCAGTCTGCTGATTCCATGTTGCCAGTATTGGGGCTGTTTCCCAAGCCAAATGATGGGCATGTGTATCCCAGGAATCCAGATGGTGCATGTGATGAGCAACCATCTTTATAAAGTTCAAGCGAGCGGAAAAGTTTAGCTTGCTGAACTATTCTGTAAGATGGATGGGAAGCTAGAGACCACATGATCTCCTTAGTAACAAACGATGTAGGTGAAGAAAACGGTCCTTTCAACGTTATTACATAGGAAAATGTCTGTTTTTGAATCACTGTCAGAGATCTTCTATCCATTGGATTTGTATTATTTTCAGCTTTCCAGATAGTCTGAGCATTTCTGCAGAGCTTTTGTGATGTTATTTTGTACAACTAGGCCTTACAAGTGACAAAAAGTGACCTTCTCCTCAATGCTTTAACTTTGAGCAGCCATCTTGTTTTAGACGCAAAAGGGTGATCATGTGACCTCCAACTCCTGACCCGTCTAACAGGATGGATGGATATTTACCTTTTGAGGGTGATCAACAGCACAGAATTTTAATAGTCACGTGTCCTGAGACGCTAAGCATTGCAGAGGATTTATTGGAAAGGCCAGAGAGGTTAGCAGTTAACTGTTTTGCGAAATTTTACGATGATTCCTTCAGGGGTCAATGGGAGTCATCCATGACTATGCGAGTGCCAGCAAGAATAGTCATCCATTGCTAATGTAGACAAACTTGTAGTTCAATAACCCCAGTCGGTGTGTCAGGGGTGTCGCGAGTGCATGCAGATATCAGCAAGACAGGTAGGGGCTCTCGCAAATTATCGCATTTAAAAGAGGGGACTTTTATGTTATGTTTCGACAGACATATATTTTTAATGTAGCAACTATCATAAAATAGACCTCTTTTATCTACATGTATGTTAGTTTGCGACAGCCACCAGCTGTCTCACTGATATCTGTGTGAACTTCTGCGAGACCCCAGAAACATCGTTAAATTAAACAATGAGGTCTATTTTCAATCATTTCTGATAATGACCTGCCTCAGCATTTAAACATTGAATTGAAAAATCCAGTGTGTTCATTCTGTGAAGCACTTACACGAAGTGGGCCTGTAAATCTACTTTAAAACACCAGCACACATTAGCCTAATTAATTAGATGTTATACGCTAAATGATACAAGGTCTAACAGAGATCCCATCCCAAAACAGTGGATATTTTCTTGTCTGCATTTGGAACCTCTGTAGTGTTTTCTACTTGTTTTCAATCAGCAGTCCCCGGCTGGCAGATCGCACTTTTACTAGACCACATTCGACTTCTGTTTTGCTCACTTTGGTCATTTCCAGACTGTAAAGGCAGCAAAATTTTAACAGGCAGACATGTTTCTCTTCTTGATGCTTTGCCTACTGTTTTCCACAATAGAGACTTGTGACACTCTTGGCTGTTCCCTGCAGATAAAAATCGTCCACTTTGCATCACAGATTAAAAACCTTCATTGTGGAGAATATTTCAAAGGTTTATAGAGAGGGCGAACTTGGCTGTCTGTTTGAAGTTTTTGATGGATCGTGGACTAGAATGATATGATCATAACCTTAGCCTATTTGTGATCCAATAAAAGTGTGATCTTCTAGTGTATAGGAAAATACCTAGTTTTTTGAGAAGGTACCTCTGTTAGACATTATATCATTACCATACAACATCTAATTCATTAGACTACAGCACACACCAAGTTCTGTTGTGCATTTAAATGAATAGGACGTTTTGCAAGTATAAATACAACCTGACTCAAACTGTTTTTGAAATTCACAGAAATATTTCCTTTTCTCTCATCAAAATAACTTGCAAGATTACTCTGATGTTAGGTTTGGCAAAAGTCTGTTTTGCCATGAATGGTCCCAAACCAACATCAGGGAGCACTCAATTTAAAAACGTTATGCAGTTACTATTTAAATATGACTAAGTTACACATTTGCAAATATTAGACTTGTACTGGGGCATCGCAACTGGTGACAAGTAGTCTGTTGAGGTAAGCAACTGGGATATATTTTGTTGCTATTTAGTCACGGGTATGTGTGCAAAAAATTGAATAGGAAACAGGCTTCATTAGTGTTTCCAATTCATGCTGAGTATATTTGTAGCTACTGCCAGGTTAAACTGAAAGGTGCGAGAGCCAACTTCCAGTTTTGAACAAGGTGACATTTGTGACAATGGTTCATACACAAGTTACATGTAGTAGAGTTACCCGGCCAATGGATAATCTACTCCACTTTGCCTAATCATTGCTTTATTGGCTAGTTTCAGGTTGAATCTTGAAGACTGGCTTCCCAGTCAAACATTTCGTTAACAGCAGAAAATCAAATAAATAAATAAAATATTCAGATGTTTTTTGATAATGCCTTTAAAGCAGTCAAACCAGCAAGTTCAACAAATAGCCTACCTAGAAGTCTTACCTCATAAAACATTCAAATCTACACAATGTATAATCAGTTATTTTATTTATTTATTTGATTGGTTTTTTATGCCTTACTAAGAATATTTCACTTATATGACAGTGGCCAGCATTATGGTGGGAAAACACATGACCATCTGCAGTATGCTGACAGACCTTCTCACATACGGCTGGAGAGGAAGCTGGACTTGAACTCACAACGACCACATGGTGGGAGGCTTCTGGGTCAATGCACCATGCTGGGGTGTAAACCCCTAGGCCACAGAGTTATATTATTTTGAATATAACATTGTGTAAAACAACAATCAAATTAATTCAGTCATGCAGTAAACCCTTTCATCTGTCTTGCATCGTAACACATGAAGTTTTCACTGTCTTGATGTCTAATTGGCAGTTTAAGGTATATATATGTTGACCTAATGCTTCTTTGTTCATTTTTCAGATCGATGTACATGGATGAGGATGGAGACCTAGCCCACGAGTTTTTTGAAGAAGTTCCTATTAAACATGATGGAGATCAGGGTCACAGATATAAGATGGTGAAGAAAAACCATCATCTGGTACCTCAGGTACATGTGTTCCTGCTTATGACAGACACTGGCTATTTTCCGTATCATTTACCTCCTCAACAAAGTTACGGAGGGGTGGGGGTGGGGGGACCGTGTACTGGAATCGCCATGCCTTGTCCGTCTCTCTGTAGATGCGATTTTGTCCTTGTATCTCCTCAAAAACAAGTTTAATGGCAATTGGGAAATAATTTTCATAACAACTTTTCATAATTACTCGCATTTAGAAATCAGTGCTTTTCTATGTTTTCATTGTTTGTCCATATAAATCTTCCCAAACCACTGCGCCGATTTTGATGAAATTTAGCAGACATCTTGCCTGTCATCTGAACATATGCATGCTAAACTTTAATGGCAATCAGATAATTATTTTCATAATTACCCCCATTTATGACTTGGTGCTTTTAGTAATAGTGCTTTTCCATGTATTAAGATTTTTTCCATGTAACTCTTCCTAAAGTATTCAACCCTTTCCGTGAAACATAAGACAAATCTTCTCTGTAATATGAACTTGTGCATGCTCAAATTAAATTACAATTGGGTAATTATTTTCATAATTTCTCCCGTTCAGGTACTTAGTGCAGTAATGGAATTTTGTGTAGATAGTACATGTATTCTCTTCTGATTGCTGCATTTCTTTAAACTGGATGCACAAGTAGTACAATAAGTGCACACTATAAATGGCCCATGAAACAATCTATAGGGAAGTCAAACTAAGCAACATGATGTTCTGTCCTTTATTTTAAGGTTTAGTTCTTATTAATTTTTTCTTAATTTTTGTAAATGTTGGTGTGTGGAAGGCGGGATATTTCAGACATCCGGATTCTAGTTGCCTTTTCATCCACAAAAGAAAAAAATCTACTGTCTACCCCTGGTGCTGAACATACACGTAGTTGCTTGTGTATAGTCTTATTCTGCATGATTTTATTACCTCAGTTTAAATCCATGAATTTGTAGCCATGTTCTTATTTGAAAGAATTGAAGCTCGTCAGACCAGGAGTCTTTAAATTTCATGTTTTTCATTTTAGTTGTTTAACAGACATTTCAAATTTTTTAAAACATTTTTATTTTGTTTTGAATCTGTGTCCATGTCCCAAGTACTGTCAGGTCCTAGATCCCACAGGCCACCTGTATTTGAAACAAGCACAAAATTCACCTTGCACCGAGCAAGATAAACCAAGCACAAAATACAGACAAAATGTCAGCTTACACTTTGGAGCCTTGTAAAAATTATGCTTTTCTGTGTGCTCATCAGGGGAGATTAGTGCATAAATGTAACTTTGTTCTGTTTTTATCCATCCCATGAAGCATATTCTCATCTGATTATGCCAAAGATCTAGTGAAGGTGCTACATACGTGTTGGTGCATCTAAGCTTGTGTATGCCTGAATTCCTCCATATCATGAACTATGGTTTCGGTTATAGATGACAACGGTACTAATAGTAACGATCAGTTACAGTGTGTAATCATGATTCACAGGTTTAGTAACTGCATTGCAGCAGAGTGGTCTCCCTTAGTTGGGGGGGGGGGGGGGGGGGGCGCTGCTTTTGAGGCATTGAGGGTAATTTAAAGGACAAGACAGTACCTGGCTAAAACATGTTTCAGTCGAAAGCAGGATGCTGAAGCTTTCTGAAAAGTATCCTACTTTATTATTTTAATGAGATTTCACAGAATAACATGTACAACGAAATGACAATACTGCTGCTGACAAAGGGCTGGTGTGAGTCAAGGCAGCCGTGTTGAGAATTGAGAAAATCAGTTCATTTACAAACCGTGTAATACTCAACAACGGTTTTACAAATTATATCAGACAAATTTTGTCAAATTATGCATGCTGTCTCCACCCAAACTGCATTCATCTCCCCAGCAGAGCATAGGCCCACTTAGACACAGGCCCACTTAGTTCAAATTATATAAATACATTTTTTTTGTCAATCATTTTAGCGTTTAGTCTGCAGTTTGTAAATAACAAATATCAGGGTCACTGCAAAATTCATATAGGGATGCTGAAAGTGTATGGGAATGAGAAGACGGCATCTCAGCGAACAATTCTTAAAATTAATTGAATCTTTTGATCTAATTTTTTTTTCTCTGAATTTACTAGAGCTAAAGAATTTAAATTTGCTCTTTTGTCTTTCTCTCATAGAAGTGATGTTTTTTTTTTCGGTTTTCTTTCATGAAATACAGTAAAATTACTGAAACGCAGTATTCAAGCCAAGGTGCTTTCTCTGACATAAGTGATAACTAGGTCAGCAGTGCTTTCATTTTAGAAGCCACCACTACAAAATTGAAACGTAAAATCCAGCAACAATTGAATGCCTAGATCAGCCTTTGTGGTGCTTAGATTTATTTCCATTTGTTTCAGAATTGAGCATAAATGTAGTTGTATAACAATCCTATTGTAATTTTGTAAAAATTTAGTAGGGGTGAGTATTGCCAGCACAACCCCTCCAGAAGCTACGACCTGAACCAGGAATACCCCCAGTTGTTCATTTGCAGCTAGACTATTTAAACAGGGAGTTCTGGAGTTCCCTGAAAAAGATTTAGTAGGATTACTGTGTCAACAGTTCAAGGAGTGGAAGAAATATTTTTCCAGTGTGCCCGGTTTAATAGAAAACTATATTGAACACTTGGGCGTTCATTGCCGAAGTCCACAATTTCTGTCTGCCATAGGCTACTGCTTAAACTATTATGCAGAAAATACCTTCGACGTTAGAGAGCTAGAGTAAATGTGACGCCACCTTGCTCTTGATGACATGCTGAAGCTGTGTCAAGATGAAGTTTCACTAAACTGTTACCGGGTTGAAAAAAAATGTAAAAAAATATTTAATGCCTGTTTGAGATCCTTTGAAAGGTAGTCTTTCAGTGGACATAAACATTAGTTAGGTGCTGTCTTTAACTTTAATTAGCCCTTAACATTGCTGGTAGTGTCTGTTTTGTAAGCTTGGACCCATATTTAGTCTCAACTCAGTTCAAGTCTGACTGTAAAATGTTAGTTAGCATTCAGGTAACAATATTGGCATTGGGTTAGCAACTTGTCTGCACAGAGTCTGCACTCCTTGACTGAGTGGAACATGATTTTCAACATCTTTGTACTGATATGGGCCTGTTATAAAGACGTATAGTTGTCGTGATATGACCAAACATTGTTGGAAACAAACTTGGTTCTGAAGTGAAGAAACCAGTTTACCATTGTAAATTGTAAAAATGCCCAATTTTATGCTTGAAATATTTGGTTATCTAAATTTGTGTTTACAGGGAGATGTGGAATTGCCTCATCCAAGACTCCATGTTGACTTCCCAGCTGTGTTATGTGAAGTTTTCACGGGAAAGTGATTACTTCAAAGACAATGGATAATACTGATTGTGATGATGGTAGAAAGATGTTGACGGTTGTGCATGTACATAGAGATCAGTGAGATTTTCACTCCAAGCTGACACCATGTCTCCGCACAGGCACCAAACCAGGGCTTGGCTGATTAAAGCAGTCACACAGGCACATCTGTATCTTACCTGCAGTTTTCTGTAGACCTGGCAAAATTTGACATTTGTGCTCAGCAGTCCTTGTTCGGGAATCTCACCGCCTTTAGTGGTAAATTGAGAAAGCTTTGACATAAGGCATGTTTTTAGTCATTCTCATTTTGTGGAATTTGTGGCGAGATTGGGGCTTTTATATCTTTAATACTTGATTTGTATGTTTATCTCCACTAACCAGTTGAAGGTTGGACAAAGTAAATCAAATCAATGAAACAGTTTCAAGTAATGTAAAGCATCAAACCATCATTGCTAGCATAACATCTAAATGCTAATTTCATCATTTCAGAAAGCTTTAAACAGAATGCAGTGCAAAAAAAAATGTACTTGCGTCCACAGGATATTGAAAAAAAAAAATGACAACTCAGTAGCCTGCTCAGTATGTATATCATAATTCAAGGGCAGATAACTCGTGACAATTTGTCTACACTGTTTCAGACATGGCTACATAAATTATCAGATATTGTAAAAGCAGAGTGCTCAACGGAAGCTCAAAACATGAAAACATGATTTTGAGGACTAGGATAGACAGATTTTTTCAATTGACTTTAATTGTGTACAAAAGGTGACTTAAAACTGTGGTAGACAAAAAGTTACTATTGGGGGCTGTGCCTTTTTCTCATGTTTTAAAAATAAATTAAATTAAATTACATATATATTGAAAGTTCTTTGTTTCCTACTGATAATGTTGAATTTAGCAGAGAGAAGTGTATACTTCTGAGTGTGTTAAGATTTTTGTAACTGTTGTGATCAGTATGAAAGGACAGTATGCCCTATGTAAATTCCTACCTACCAGCTCCAAAAATGTGTTTCTGCAACAAAAGAAACAAAGTGGAAAAAATATGTTCATTGGGTGGATCTATAAGAGTCTTTAAAGATATTATATTTATTTTCTCTCTAGTCAAGAAAATATTATTCATTAGATTTGATTATATAGGTGATCGTTGGTGAGGTGATCTGCCAGCAGCCTGCGGATGGTCGTGGGTTTCCCTCCGGACTCTGCCCAGTTTCCACCCACCATAATGCTAGCCGCTGTCGTATAAGTGAAATATTCTTGAGTACGGCGTAAAACACCAATCAAATAAATAAATTGGAAAGGTAAAGTCAAACTAGAACCAGTACTGGTACCATATTTTCTGTTGTGTGGAATAATTGACTTAAAACATTACTTTTTCTACTGTTTCATAATGAAATGTTAATGTTCTTAGTGTTTGCCATATTTGACCTAAATTCATATTGCAGTAATTTCTTCCTAGTTTTCCTTCGCATGAAAATGTCATAGTGTTTCATCATTTCCTGAATATGTATTGAACATGTGAACATTCCCCGTTACTTATCAATCAGTATAAATGTAAACCTAAGCGTCACAAAAAGCAGCTTTTATCTTTACGTGTGTGTACAGTTAACAAGGTTTTCATCAATCAGAGTAAATTTAAAACAAAATATGAAGTTGTTGATGAAGAAATATTTGTATGTCTAGAAGTTGTAAATACGTGAAATATAATAAAGTGTACAGACATGTTTCATGTGGTTATTTCATATTCCAGTATGAGTCTTTTACTAGACATTGAAGGAATTCTCACTTCTACACCTGACCAAGTATTAGAGGTGTCAAATGGTCTCTGAACTCAACACATCATGACCATGGAAAAGATGGATATTTATGGGTAAAGGTTACACAAGCACAATTCAGGCAACAAGGTCCAAGATATGCCTCCATATTGAAGTGTAAAGGAGCACTGATTGAATAATACTGCCACAGAGACATTTTAATCTGTTGATACACTGTAAATTTCTGCACTGTTATTTTGCACCTAGTTGAAATATATCAGAATGTTATCTCATCTGGATAGAACTAAAAACTTTTTGCCAAGTGTTACTACCCACTTCCCTGGAAGTTACCAGGGTAACATAATGCTATTCACTTCCAGCCACCAAAGCTCAAAAAATGGTGGTCATGCTAGGTTGATTTTTTGATACGTTCGAGAAAAGTGCAAGCTGCACGTGCATGAATGTGTGGCATGGTACCACATGAAAGTTAGGAGATTTGTATTTTTCGGATTGAAGTTGACAAAGTTACTACATAGATATTCAGGAAAAGTCGATGCACTCGTGTAACCTGAAGGATATTGGTATAGCCCTTCGACAACCACTGCTCTGTCGGACACCGCAAGCATTCCCACTTAAAGCTGGAGCTATTTCTCGGCAGAGTGCTGATGTGCTAAATTTCTCAATAGCCGAACAATCACTGCTTTATATGCAGACAACTTTATGATGAATGCCCTATTCCTCAACCTTTCCGCATATGGGAGAGCAACTTTCAGTGCAGTTTATGCACTTTTATAAATTTATTTTGGAAACAAAACTACATTGATTGGATAGACCAATTTCAGGTATTCACAAAAAAATAATTTTATCAATCTGCACAAAATAATGCCTTCAGAATATGCTTGAAATGAATAAACACATAGTAAACATGCAAAAGGGTTGAACAATGACAGTGATCTCTATCTTCTCTGGATAACTGCACGAAAACCATTCTTTCATGCATGAACAACAGTCTGTACATCACGTACGAAATTTTGTCAGCTACTTGCCAAGGCTGGTGGTTTACCCCTGCTGTACTTTTGAATGTCAGTCAATCACTGGTATTTTAAAATTGTTGATAGTCTTATTGCTGAACTAGTCATTCCTGATTATGACACCAGCTTTGGGATGCTGACCAACACAATGAAAAGACATGCACATTAAATCTTTCTCGGACAATATTTTGTGGCTCACTGTTCTTGGGATTTCACACCAGGTGAAAGTTGAAGGGGACGCAAAAATTTTTGCTTCACTTTCCTCTGAAACTTCAAACTCAAAACATTGTTGTGAAACTCTTTTCAGTTGGATATCACCATACATGTATCTTCCAAAAAGACTGCATGTTCACTTTTCATGTATGTTTAAATTTTAACCTTCTGTATCAATTTTTAATGTACAGTTGTATTTGGTAATAAGTCAGCCCATTTCACTATACAGGCAGCTGTTTCCCAATTTATATACCAAAATATGAAGATGTTCCATCGGACAATGAACTGGAGTTTTCAACAACTTTATTGAACCGTAAGTTATCTTTCATATCATAATGAATAACATGTTAAGTTCATCAGGCTGAACAGTTGAAGCTACAAATATTACAGTTTGTTTGAGGCTGTACTGCTCAGCCCACAAAAACAAACACACGCATACCTGGCATTATACAAGTAACTGTTGATAGGCTAATGGATATCTAACAAGTGCCTCCCTTTCACTGTGCAACTCCCTCACCTTTCTCATAACTTCACTCAGAGCAGCAAAACTTAATGTACACATTTCCCTTGGATGATGAGAATAATACAAACAACTGTAATCATAAAACAGTTCCATGTTTTAAAATCTAGTGAGAAGACTCAAAACTCAACAAATCAGTTGCTGCTTAATTAATTAAGACCATAGCATAACGATAAGAGCTTTACTTAATGAACCACTCACAACAAAGCCTAGAAATGTTATGATTATGTTGGCCACAAGATTAACAATTGACAACCTTATATTTAAATTTGGCCTGACAGTGACCTATAATAAATCCAGGCTTTCGGAAATGCATGTTCAATACATGTACATGTATCACCCAACATATATCTTGCATTTCACCACCTAACAGGCTTTTACTTAAATCTGCCAAATTCATTGAACAATTTTGCAACCAAATTTAAAATGTTCACTTAAGATGAGAAAAACGTAACATTTCAAATGGTCATGCAACACAGAGAAATAACACAATACTGATTGTATCACACTAGCTACACATGTACCTCAATCATCAAACAAATTTTTTTTTTTGTGCTTTATAATATTTCTGAATAAAAACATGAATAACACCTTATGTAATTTTGGGGGACTGAATTAAATAAAAAACAAAATGGAACTTGAAACAACATGTATATTCCACTTTTAACATTTGAAGAGTTATTCCCCTTGACTTTCTGTGACCAGACTATGGCAGCAGTTAAAAAATGGAATTGCGCATCTCTCAAAATAAGTTACATGAACCAATAAATAAATGCAGAAGCGTGATTCAATGGAGATATTTGACTAGAGCTATGCAGAGCCTGATAGTTAAGGTTAAGGCTTGTCAAAATAATACACATGGTGTACTTGTTATGATAAGCTGAATGTCTTTGTTTCACCTGAAGGCACATTAGGAAATAAGTACACAGAGTTGTTTGGTTTGCTAATGGGAATATCAAATTAACAGCTAAATGTACATCATCTTTAAAGCAAATAGCATTGACAAACTGCCAGAGAAAAAACTGACTGGTCATCATATCTGAATACTGTCGAAGTGTTATGAAGTGAGATTTCACACTATGGCTCTTTCATTTTTTAAGTAAGTAAAGCATGATTGCTTCCCGTGTTAAGTGCTGAATAACTACATTGCCTCTTGCAACTCCTCCCATTTATACACGTTTACTTGTTTCAGCCATAACAGCCTCATAGCCAAGATGTGTCTCGAAAAACACTGATTCTTCATTTGCATTGATGAGTGTTATTAAATGTAATATTTCAATAACAGTCCGAAATACGAAAATTTTAAAAAAGGCTCATTTACCTTTTTTTTTCAACAAAACAGATGGATTCATTCTCATCACATGCACTTTTATAAAACATGAACGACCGGTATTCCGATATATAGGTTAGCACTGTAACCCATTGCAAGACGGTTCCATTTGAAGCACAAACTGAAATCTATGAGTTGCAAAACTCAAATGCAAACAAAGTATTGATCAAAATGGAGTGAGAGTTACTTTATATGGCAATTGAACAGAGTAAATGTAAAGGATACACTAGGCCCATTATGTCTAAAAACAAATTCCTTCTGATATTAACATTAAGTACATTGTATAGGAGTTTGTGTGTTACTCTCACACAAACTAAAATCATTTAGTAATCACGATATTAGCCTTGATTGGTAATTTAAATTACCAGAAGAACAAAGTATATGTATGCCTCTGCTGTAATCATCACACCTGGCATTGAATCAAAAGGAAAAAAAAAACATGATACATCTGTATCTGATTAAAGTGAAATCTCCCTCCAAGACTTCTTTGAAAGGCAACTCCATGTCACTCAGTACGTCTTCCATAACCCATAGAATGTGTCCTTGGAGAATCTGGTAGTTGGGGGCGAAAAGAATAAGTTTCAAAGAAACCTTCATTTCACACATGCACACACACACAGATCTAAAATATATAGAACGTTTAAACAACTTTGGTAGACAAGTAGTGTATTATACAAGAAATAGGTACATTATACAAACATCTTCCCTTTTTTTTTCAAGTATTAACTGATTACGTCATTGCATAATCCATGGTGATGGGGTGTACAAGTGCTGTGCTTTCAAGGTCATCTATCCTCAGCAGTACATCAGAAAAAGAGGATGTACAGCACAATCTGTAGAATCTGTGACAGGGATCATCTATATGTAATTGATATAACATCTTATCCGAGGACAAGACTATCCACAAAACATGAAATCCATATCGTAGGCAGTAAGTTAGTCTCATGACCTCTATTCTCCAGCAAGTTCACTCACTAAGAACGCTGACTTTGCTCCTTGCGCTCTTTTCGAATTTCTTTCATCCTTTGCTGAATAATTCTCTTCATAACCTTGTACTTATACTGTAACTGGGCAACACACTCGCCTTCTTCCTTGTCCAAAATACGCATGAAGTTCTGCAACTCTGGCTGGCTGAATGCATTCCACTGAAACAGAAAACAAACCTATAAGGTCACCTAATCAAATGTTCATATCGATGCACATAGTCCATAATATTCACAATACAAGTAAAATACAGCCGGGTCCCAACCATCAAGCCTAAGCCCGTTCTGGCCGGAGGATATGAAGACGGTCGGCTCATGGTCAGCATACAACATGCTGACCATGCACCTTCATACACGTCCTGTGACGGCATCCTCCTGACATCATACGCGGACCCACGTCAGACCATCCGCAAACACTGAGCCCATGATCATCAAATGTTTTAAAACTAAATACAAACCGATTTCCTTTAAACCGTCATGCCTCTCATGAACACTGTGATGTCTCACAGCATATTTACTTGCACATAAATTTGAATTTTAATAGCTTACTGTTTAGGAAACTGTCCTCTTGAAAACAGAGGATTCAAGTTTGTACCCGGCTTCTCAAGTATACGATATTTTGTATATAACATTAGTTCATTAATTATTAAAAAACAAACCTACTTAAAGGCATTTCTTTACTGACAAATATACGTATATGCAACACATGGCTTTCTTTGAAATCTGTGCTGTACATGATGATGTTTCAGAACTTGGAAACGGACTCCAGCTTATCAGTTAGTAAATTTACCACAGTTTCACTTTGGATACAAAATTACGCAGGAATATGCGACACCGGTGTGTGTGATGTGTAGTAGCCCGCACGCTTATATACAACAAAAGGTGTTTTCATAAACCTATATTGAAAATGTATACATGATGAGTCGTATATCAGTAAATCACACAAGGGCTACAATTTATAAAATTCAAACCACGGACACGTATAAAGGTATGCAGGTTAATGGTTTTCCCATTAATCTCATGTCCCTTAATTGTACACCCAATTTCACAATGGTCAATCCTATTGTTTATTAATTTTTATAAGCACAAAAGTATAAGTCTGCACACAACAAGCGCAATCATATGTAGCCTTCATATACACTTAAGCGTGAACAAATGCGATGTAGGCCTATGTATATATGTATCCTGAATCTCCCGGGCTATAAAATGTAGTACATACTTTGAAAATATTTCTCTACCCACCAATGTATAAATCATAAAAATACACCAAAGAAAGTAAAAATCAAAACCTGAGATTTTTGGTACCGGTAAAAAAAATCCATTAGCACAATTTCAATCCAGTTTTTGCCGTTACATTAGAATAGCCCAAATAATTAACTTTCACAAAATATCATCCTTGTCAATGTTATGTGTAAATTCAGCAATAAAGTCACAAAATTTATACAGCTGATCAATTAACTTAAGAATCATTTTAACAATTTAAATAGTACTGGTACGAAACTTGATTGCGCGAATAATACAATGTCTACAGTGTGTGTCTCACCCCTTTCACACAGCCAAAATTTAAACCTCATCAAATCAGAGCTGGCTTAAATCGAAGCCAGTTGTAAAAATGCTTGCATTCACACGACCATATGGCCAGGCCAGTTTTAAGCCAGTTCAGAAATTTGCCTAGTCACACTTCAGCCAATTTAGTAATTATGGAGTGATCCCCACTTCCACATACCCGGGCCATTTAATCCAGTTACCGTTCACACAGCACAGATAAACCAGCTCAAGCTCTGAAACCGGCTTAAAGCCACATTGCTAGATGGGACAAACAACCCGGATTAAGTGCCCCTACTTTGCATTCACACGGGCGACGTCAAACTGGCTCAAAGCCACTTTAAACCAGCTTGACTCTGCCTGTGTGAACAGGCTATCGGATGTCGTTACATCAAAGTCGCAAGCGCATTAATGTCGTAAAATGATACGCTGACCATACACAGATTGTAAGCAGAGAATGACGGCTTGTCTGATCAGGGTCTGGCCACAGTGGGCGTATTGTGGGTACACAGACCATCCAACCACAATGGGTGTAGGACTGATGGTTAGGATCCGGCTGTACTGTATTTGCATATTTAACTTATACACTTTTATTTCATGCTGGCTTCAAAGCTTTTACTATATATCAATAAACAATTAAATGATAAACAACAACCCCAAAAGACAGCTGGCTGCATGTGTATTGATGTAAAATAAATTTGATATTACTGGCACAGACAAGCATCTCCATGAATGAGATAAACAGTTGATTTGCACATTTTTGATATCCTATCCTATCCTATAACATGGGTCATTCAACTAAAGAGGGGCTATGATGACGCCAACTTTTTACGGACTGTCATCCCTGTTACTTACCTCTATTTCACCTGTCTCATTCTCCTGCAGAACCAGGCGATGTTTCTTAAGGTCCTCTGATCCCCAGTTGAGGCACACTTGGAGAGGAAAGTCTTTGTCACCCACACGCCATAGCTTTACTGGAAACCGAGACAAGAAACTTTATTGTTCAGATACATCTATACATCAGATACATCATCTACAACAGACCAGTGCTATATGTTCCCCGGCTTTCTCGTCTACATTTTATGAAGTCAAGAACCTCATATGTAAATAGTTACTGTCTTTCTTGCTCGTTTAAGGGCTATAAGATGGAAAATCTGATACACAAGTCCTGGCACATTTTGTACCAGTAGAGACAAAAATGTCTTTCTATGTCTTAAATGGCAGAAAAAGCAGTAGTTGCTGGTATGCTTCCACAGAAGAGATATCAACATAACTGAAGCATTCTAAGTTGGTCCATCATGCAAATGAATACTTTCATCTTACAGTGCATTGGTGTGCAGTGCATTACAGTGAATTTGCGAATTTGAAAAGGTAAGTATCTGAATGGAAAACACTGTCAGTTTACCTAGTTCTAGTAGCCAGACACTTGCACATCGCTCAGATCAAAGCAGAAAAAGAAATCATATAAAAGCATCTTGATATATGTAGTATCTTCAGTGACTTGATGAAGATTGTCTTTCCTCAGTCAACATTACAGTAACAATAAAACTTACTGAATTACTGGTTAATTATCAGCCAGAACAAAAATAATTCAGCCCTTAGTTATTTCATCAAATAATTAATTTCTATAAGTGTAGGATGCCTTAATAAATCTGAACCAAACCACCCCACTGGGGTCGGACTTCTCACCTATCTTCCCGTTCTCCAGTTCTTGAGCATACATAGCAAACTTCCTTGGGTTATCCAGTATCTTGTACTTCTTCAATAAAGCAGTGACCACTTCCTTTGTTGTGTTCTCACTGAAAACACAATGATGATAAATGCTTTAGATGTTTACGAAAAAAAAGACAATGATTTGGAGACAAATGATCATGAAATGCATCTTAATCACCAACAGTTGACAATGAAAAACAATTTCTCTACCAATAATCAAAAAAGCAGCCAGCCAAACATTAGGGAGTACTTTTTAATTACAGTGGAAATTAGCTTTCATTGTACTTGCCTGGCATGCAGTATGCTTTTTCTGGTTGGTGAGCAATATTGATAAGTGTCAGCATGTGAACTATGATACTTGTAATAAAGCTTATCTGTGGACGTGAGTTACATATGCTGACATTTCGGCATTAACTACACCTTTAACAGAGGCAAACAGAAATCTAAGATTGAGGTTCAAAGGGACATCAATTTGGGACAGAACTGTTTCCTTCTTACATAATTCCCTTTGAAACAGTGTGTTGATATAAAACTTTGACAAGTCAGTAAATGTATGCTTCTGAACTATACACACGAAAAAACACATTTCTAAATCATTGGTCTTTGCTATATAATAAATTAGATTTCAATAACTCTGTAAATATTTACTTGTCCTTATTTATTGTTTAAGGTTGTTTTGTACATGTACTGTTGTTGTGTTCAACTTTTCCTTTCTTGTAAATATCCACATGAAATGAACTGATGCAATACCTGTACAGATATTCTATATTTCTTCCTGAATCATGTACCCCATCTCATTTGAAGGCAATCGTTTAATTTCGAAACATAAAAAATCTCATGTCCACAGATCATCTTTATACAAAAATGCAAGTGGAAAAGTAAAGATTTGGCCATGCACTGAGGAACAAATATAAATGTAGTCCCAAAATATTTCTATTTCACAAATACACTGACTTGAATGGCCAATTTAATACCATCAACCAACATTGTACAGCATTTAAAAAGAAGACAATATTCCTAAAACACAAGACAAGCTGGCTAATTCTTGAAAACTAGAGTTGCAGAATTCTGTAACCCTGCTCCAGGGACAATAGAGGTATCTGAAGTCTTGTATGAATTTTATAGCCATCACTATTCAGACACATAAAGCTGACATCGTCACAAAATACCAACCCAACTTCACCAATTTCACAAGAAAATCTCATTCTTAGCTATGATAAATATGGTAAATGACCCAAAAGTTGACCAGTTTGCTCGATTCTAATAGTTTCATTGATCTCTGAAAGGTGTTTTTCAGGTTTGTTTTAACAGAAGGCAGGATGATGTCTTACAGGAGACCTGTCAGTTTAAGCACCAAAAGTATTATCTTCGTACATTAATTTGTGTCTCTAAATGTATTTAGGGGGCAAAATTTGAAAATGGGGGTGGGAGTGGGGGGAATATCAGTAGTTTTAAAAAAAAAAACTAAATTCGAATTGTGCATGAGGCATCATTATTACATGCGCAAGGAATCTTTCTTGGTTACCTGGTCACATGAATCTGTTTGATGGTATCCCGAGGCATGTAAAAGGATATGGACATGGTGTTCTGTTCTACAATGTGCTCTTTGGTCAACACTTCGTAGATTGATGGTGGGCGAGCACCCAGAGACATTGTTATTGGTCGAATAGATTTAAGGTCACTCTGATAAAACCCTGGGAATGCAAACTGTCACCAATCTGGAAGTAAAAAAGTGTTTACATTGCGTCAAGATATTGCCAAAGCAAAATCCACTCAGAGAATTTAAATTTTAATGAAACCGTTTCACTCTTTTATGCTTTCGCCTAGCAAACAACATAAATATAATTCAGTTGACTGTCAACTGGTAGCTACATTTGAATTTATACAAGCATCCGGATCCTTGGCTCCCTTTTCAACACTGATTCTTCAGCTTATGCTTCGGTTTGAAGAATACAATGTACCATGTTTTTTGTGTTTTTTTTTTTTATTACAATTTTGTGCATGTTCAGTCATAGACTTACAAAACAGAAGAAAGAGCTTGGTGATTGATCGCAGTATGCATCAATGAGTTTTCTCAGCTCCTCTCGTTTGATGGAATCGGGGTCGAGTCTGTGCCGAGATCTGTCTCTGTAAGGTGTCGGCTTTGGATGCCACCTGACCTGTACCCGGAATCTGTGTCCTCCTACAGCCAATCAAAATGCACCACCAATAACACATTTGATTATGAATATTGATCAACGGTGTCTTAACGAAGAATGAAAACATCTGTAGAAGTTTCAAACAAATTACACAGTGAAGTTCACATATAACTTGATCCTTGATGTCAGAAAAAAGAAGCAACATTTACATTTCTGAAATATTCCCAAGGTAAATGTAACGATTATACATATACATGTAAATGTCGTCTATATACAAAAAAAAATGGACTTTGATCACTCATTTGGAAAATGACATATCTTATACACAGAAGTCTAGATACATATATAACAACCCAACGAATCAATGAAATGGGTGAACAAATCTAAGGGTAAACTTAAACTTCGTTCTTCAAAAGAATAAAACTTGAGACATGCAAATGTTTTAATGGAGTATTTTGGAGGTGGTCGGCGTGGGGAGATGCTTTTAAAAGAAACATGTACTGATCATCTTTAAAAGTGTATCATGTTTCACAGTAACATTCAAAGCGGGTTGGACTTTGCACTGCTTCAACTCACATTTTGTGAGCTTTCTGGTGACTGAGAGGCATCGTAATCAGACTGAAATGTTTGACAGTTGTACATCTCTGAGAGTGACGTCTCTGCTGAATGCTCGTCCACATCCTGTGTAGAGCCATTGCTACCTTCGGACACAGCTGTACAGTCTAATGTCACAAGGGGGCGACAGCGGTGGTGGCATGTGTACTGACAATCTGCAATCACCAAAAGAGAACTACATATCAATCCCGCACAAAATGTACACATAAAAAAAAGACACCTACACACATCACAAAACTTGAAACCAAAAGGTACTTAAAATCTAACACCAGAGATACAGAAAAAATCTTCTCCACTGTTAAACAAACTTTGTAGGTGTATTATTATAATATCTATAACATATTTCACACGTATGGGTGCTAAATGACGGCACTTTATATACCATACGCTACAGGTCACATACAATGCAAATGTATGTAGATTTTGACTAACCTATACTGGATGTCTGGACCCTGAAGACTATTTTACATAAAAATGCTTTAATATCAGGTTAAAATGGACAATTAAAAAGATCATTTCAATAATAAGAGAGAAAAGGTTTTTAACAGAGGATCCACAGAAAACAAGATTTGATTTTGCCAATCTTGTTTTTTCATGAAATGCACATATAACCAAACAGCACAAATTTACTCCTTGTGATTCATT
Organism: Liolophura sinensis; assembly: GCF_032854445.1. Lineage (NCBI taxonomy): Eukaryota > Metazoa > Mollusca > Polyplacophora > Chitonida > Chitonidae > Liolophura > Liolophura sinensis. The sequence continues at coordinate 48,933,250 of NC_088301.1, read as the reverse complement.
GACTTTTTTCTATTTTAAATTTCATGCCTATAATAATATTATTTTGATAAACATGAATGTACAAACATAATCATAATTAGCTTTTCATTCATTATGGAGTCAGTGCTGATAATACTTGCACATGTATTAAATTACAGTTCTTTCTGTTTGACATATCAAATTACTTACTCATGAAGACTTAATCAGTATCAGAAAACAAAAAGAAAAAACCTCTTTATTTCATGACCCTTTCAGATTTTTTTTAAATACCAAGAATGTGTCACGTAAGTTCAGGTAAATACAAGACATTAAGACTGCCATAATGAAATCAGACTGAGGTTGTGCAATGCATTATTAAAACACCAAAATTAGAACTACTAGGAAGGGTTAATCGTTATATATAGATATAGATATGTGCTTGTAGTGGACTACTGCAGGATGAACTGGCACGCGCGCAAGAGCAACAACAGTGCAGTATTTCATTTTCGAAAAATGCACAACAATAATCATGTTTGTCTACCTTGTCTAGCTTATACATCTAACAACCTAAACCTTTCAAATAAAACAACTTTCTTTTTTGTTTCAACAAGATAATGCCTAAAAGCCATGCATGAAACACTTAATCCCATGAAAAATTTTGCGGTAATACTTGGTATAAATTGTATTTACATCTATACCTTGGATCTTTTACCTCTCTTAGAAGGATTGCTGGCTAAATGTATCTGCTGTACACCTACATCATTCACTTTATGCATTTGATCTACAAACTTGCATTTCAGTTTGAAAACAAGAGGAAATTTGCAGCATGAGAAAAAAAGTAATGCATGCCCTTTCAATGTACAAATACTTGTACACACATACCGGCAGTTGTAAATTTCTGTTCCCCAACCATACAGTTGTAATTCTACAGCTAGTTGTTGTCTGTGAATGCTATTAATAGATGTGAGAAAAAAAATACACATCAAAATGATATTAAATTATAAACAATATACTTGTATGTGGCACAAGGCACAAACAACAAATTTATAATGCTTCTGACTCTGATAATTATAATAATATATTCCTACAATTAAGACTTACTTTATCTATAAGAACTATAAGTGAACAAATGGTTTTATAAAGTTTTCTTTGAATGAATGAATGATTATGGCTTAATCTAACTTTGGCAATATTTAGTCATTTCCTGGTGAAAGTTTTCTCTAAAGGTAGCTGGACTATTAAATGTTCATGGATCGGAAGATGAAAGAAGACAAAAAAAGATAGATACCACAAGTTCCTATATCTTACACAAAAGTTATATCTTACACAACCTTACATGCTTGCACAGATGAACATGCAATGAAGCTTCAAGTGGCTGCGTTAAATAAGAAAGTGAACTCTTGAACAGAAATGTACTGAACTGCACAGATGTCCTAATCACTGTTTCCACTTAAATGTTGACTATAAAAATGCACTTTCAGAACTAGTCCTTAAAATGATGATTTGTTGCAAATACATAAGTTCTGCTGATAACAAATTCAACTTCACAAAAAATGTGGCCCAAAAAGATGGATGAATCAATCAAAACGAAGCCAAATATGTTACTTGAAAAAAGGTAAACTTCAGGTGAAACACAGTGTTCAAAGTCTTTTTGATAGTGCTTATTATGACTGATTTTCATAACAATAATGACAGACGTCACATGCCCCAGGCATGTTACATTTCTTCAGGTTTTAGCTATCATGGTTGCCGTAGGGCATATTAGATTTTTTAAGGGTTGCCCTAAGGCAAGCAATGGAAAAACATAATTTTGAACTCTGCAGACTCTTTGTTGACAGAGTTATGGTTTTTACTGAATGCATAGTAAAAATGAGAATGGCTCCTTAGAATCTACCTTTTACAAAAAAAAAAAAACCCCACAGATCTCATGCACACGCAAAAAAAAAAAGAGAATTAAAAATAGTGTTCCAGTGTATATATGTAAATTTAGGAGCTTACTGTCGAGTGTTATTTGTTCAGAATTTGTGCAGTGACTGACGCCAGTCTGTGCTTTTCATGCATATTGACTTTTCATGTAACCCATTAAAATTTTGATTAAAGATAATGCTGCAAGATGGAAAAGCCACCTTACATTAATTAAATGTATTGATTTTTTGATTTTTTTATTTGATTGGTGTTATATGCTGTACTCAAGAATATTTCACTTATACGACGGCAACCAGCATCATGGTGGGAGGAAACCAGGCAGAGCCACGATCATGCGCAGGTTGCTGGCAGACCATCCCACGTACGGCCGGAGAGGAAGACAGCATGAGCTGGACTTGAACTCGACAGCATTGGTGAAAGGCTCCTAGGTCATTTTGCTGCACTAGAGCGCTAACCAACTGAGCCACAACCCTATTGATTGATTTTTTATCTATGGTATTCAGCACCAAGCATGTTTTTGTCATGGGTAGAGTTTGATATACTAATACTTTCACTTTCAAAGTTCTACACAGGTTCATTCAGGTGTAAAAAAAGTTTACAATCTGGCCTCTGGACTGATTTTGTTCCGATATGTTCTTTATAAATGTGGCATTTCCTATACTATAAAATGTGTCGTAAAAAAATATAAGCCACAATGTCACCTGTACCTTTTCTTTGCAACCCACAGCCTATCCTACAAACCTTCAGCACAGATGCATCACTTACAATTCCATTTTTACTAAGCAAAAACCACAGGCATTTCCATGGCTAAGGTAGACAAAACTTCCTCTCCTTCAATGCCCAATGCACTCAAATCAATTTAAATTAAGACTTTAGTATGATTGAATATGTGCTTTATATTTTACATAGCAATGATCAAAGCTATTTCGAGACTTCAGTTTCATTTCAGAAAGTTTTCCTTAAGTCAAGCTGATTTCAGCAGTTTTGTATTATATACAGGAACTTAAAAGCGTACAATGACACATAGTGAAATCACGTGTGGGACTAGAACTACACATAGAGTTTGGCACGCAGACAAGGTGACCTCCCTACTTTTAGCATGCAACCCTTGCTTTCATTTCCTCACCTATCAATTCAATCCACTCCGGTTCAGTCTGACAAACAGATAATAGCACTCCGGATTCTACCTATCCTCTGTGTACATGTACAAGCACAGTCACAGTGAATCAGACCTCCCTACTAAACAATGCAAGATTACCCAGTGACCTTTCCTATACAACCCTTTAGGTACACCAGTGAGATTGAGATCAGTGTTTTACCTGTACAAACCACATCTTGTTATTACCTCAATATAACCATTTAACACAGTTGTCCTCATAGCCTAGGAAAATAGTGCAAGTTCTATTTTTCTGTGTGAAAATATAGCTTTCCTTTTAACGCCCCACCGATTCACAAAATGTGAACTACACAGTCAAGTACATAGCTTGGTGCCATCCACCTGTATGACCCTTCCTACTTTACCTTGAGCAAAACATACATGTATATATATTTATACATGTAAATTTTTTTTCGCCTATATCCTTGTAATCTGTGAACACCCACGCTAATCTCTCAAATATCTGTGGCTTATCTCATATTAAGCTATTAGAAAAATTCTTCAGCCAAACTACCGGTAATAGCGTTAAGAAATATAGAGCTGAAAATTTAAGACATCCCCAGCAAAATTCATTAATCTACATATGCAGGCTTTATTTTATAAAAAGCTCTGATGCACTTTATACATAATCTGAATTTGATTCATCATGTTTGGCAACAATGGTTGTGGGTTTTCCCTCATTCTGCCTGGTTTCCTGTGACCATAATGCTGAACACCATCGTCCTAAGTGAAACATTCTTTAGTAGAGTGTAAAACACCAATCAAATAAATAATTAATTATAACAAGTGTACAAAATCTCATCTATTTTGAGACAGGTATATGCGCAATGCCCATAGCAAATTTGAAAAGCCACATGTAACAGTATGAGGTGTATGATTGCTTGACATCCAGAGGGGTTAAATCCAAGTCAAACGAAATCAATTCGTCTGCACATTCAAGCCTATTTATATCAAAATATTATCTTGCTGTATAACAGAAATATATTCTCAGTTAAAAGTGCAGAGTACACATGAACGTTCATGAGATTTTAACCCTTGTCCAGTAACCTTGAAAAGGCCAATTTAACATGCAAATTAGTGGACCAATGCCTGTATGTATTACATAAATGTACAGTAGGTCTCCTGTTAACAGGACAGTAATAAAAATAGATGTGTAAAGCAGAAAGTATTTATAGAAGTATGTGAATGTGTAGATGTATGTTATTGTAATTTTTCAACTGTGTCACATGGTAACATATTGTAGTTATGAACTTGACCTTGGAATAAAGATGTAGTCTTGTAATTTTTAAAATCTTACCTGTGTGATACTGATAGATTAAAACTTTATATTAAATACAAAATTGGAGACTTATTCAGCATGTACAGAAATTTCAGATCTTGCTGAAGCAGGTTCTATTTGCAACCAAGAAACCCTCTTTCCTAGTAAACAACTTGTTCAGGTGCTACATGTACTTTTACTTGTGCTCTTCAACTAACTCAATCACTATCCCAGTAAAAGACTTGCGTAAATGTATATCAACTGCACCATGCTTACAGCCAATGCAAAGAAAGCAGAAAAAACAATGGCCAAACATGGTTTGAAGCTTTATCTACATCTTATCAATTTTTACACAAACTAAATTGAAAATTTAACTAAAATGAAATGTGTCAAGTTGTCAAAACTTGGATTATATAACAAGTCTGATATGAAGAGAAATGAAGATAACGTGTGCAATGAATAGAATGATGATTGCCACAGAAGCAGTAAGAGCTGCATAGTATATGAACTTAAAATAACACATTACCACAGCCAAACTATGCAAGGTAAACTATTCAAAACTAAAAAAAAAAACACATTTTGTTTGACCAACTGTATGTAAAATATACCATGTATAGAATCTCATTGGATACACACACTATCAAAATGTACAGACTGTCAAGGTGCCACCTGCTATTGTCTCATTCCAGCGAGCTATTAAAAAATTATCACTTTAGACATACACTTGCTCCCCAACCACTAATGAGAAAAAGCCCACTACCACGACAGCTGAATTTAAATTTAAGTTTGTATGTACGGATAATGTCAATAGTTCGTATGTATGTACTTGTATATTACAGAATACACGCTCAGATATTCCATAATTAAAATATAAACAGGCACACTTCTATTTATCAATATTTTGCTAACAGTTCATTGTTTTGTACTGTTTTTATGTAGTAATAAAACACCATGAAATAATGCCTTTGCAGGTATTGAGCTAATACCTTTCTGAACAGCAACCATCTTGTCTGGTCTGATAGTTATATGTAAAAATGTTTTCCCTACAACCTGAATACAATCCACATATCTTGACCACTACCTGTAAGATGTATTTCTATATTTTTTTAACACAGACTTACCGTTTACTACTGGATTATGGCAATTCTGTGAAAGACATTTGGCACAAGCAATTTTCTGAGGCACTTTAGGGTTGTATACAGAGTAGTCACTTCTGGACCTTCTTTGTCCATAATCCTTTGGGCCAACATCGGAATAAGGGTTATATAAGTAATCCTCTAATGCATCTTCGACTTGGTTTTGAAAATACTCAGCAGACCTTCGCTTTAATCCCTCACTCCCAGGGATTCTGTCCAATCTTATATTGGGGTATGTCCCACCCATGTGTATTTCAGAATCTGATGAGTGTCTGGAATACACTGTTGGTAAATGTGTAGCCAGTTTTGATGGCCTGTACTTGCCAAAGCTATATTGGTTGTGACGCTGACTAAAATCTGTGCTCCCATGATAAATTTCCCTGTATATATCCTCATTACTGCTTCCATCTCCTTCAGAACAATCATAAAAATCTGCCTCTGAGACACTTGACGAATTATCACCCACAGAGCCTTTGGCATGATCTCTGGAACTGTATTTTTTCCCCAAATGAGAGTAATCACAAAAGCTGTCGGAATACCGTGACTTTCCTGCTTCCTTTGACACTGCACAGCCTTTCTCCGTCTTACTTTCCTTGTATGCAGTGGTTTCATGACAGTCACTGGCATCGCAAGAGTGGCGATATACATTGGGACCCGACTTTCTGTCAGTCTGTGCCTCCTCGGCAGACTCTGAATAGTTGTATGCTTGACTTCTGGACGTAGTGTTTGCCTTTTTATCTACTCCCTTGTATTCGTATTTAGATGATTCAGATGAATCCGTTGAAAAACTGCTCCTGTTCAATTTTGATGCCCGACTATCATTTGAAACTTTCTCAGACAACTTTTCTGAGAAGTCCTGTGATTGACTTCTAGATGTAGTCCTCGCCGTTGATTTCTGATCACAACCATTGTACTTAAATTTAGAATTTTCAGTCAAACTTTCACTTTTCCTATTGCTATTTGACTTCCGACTGCTATCAGTGCTTTCATTTGACAAAGATTCTGAGAAGTCGTAAGAATGACTTCTAGAAGTTTTGTTCGACTTCTTATCATGAGCACTGAATTCATATTTTGAATCATTTGATGTGTTGGAAGAGTGAACCTGGGACTTGAAATCCTGTCTGTCCTTATGAGTTTCCTGAGACACATTTTCTGAAAAATCATGCAATTCATTTCTTGTAAAGGCACTTGATTTCTTATCACTGCTGGTATAATTCAAATCATTTGATAAATCAAATGATTGGCTTTTAGAGCTAAACTTCTTTGAATCAGAAGTTTCTTCTGACACTTTGGAAAAATCATATGACTGTGATCTGTTACAAACGTTTGAAGCAGTCTTTTGGTTTTGCCTATTAAACTGCTCCTCTGACTTCTCAAATATGTCCTGAGAATGGCTCCTCGTGCTAGACTTGCGATTCGCACTGCTGTAACTATGATCAGTTGCCTTTGAAAAATCACTGGATCGATTTTTAGAATTAGAATTGAACATCTCTTCATTTGTGGTGTTTTGGCTATTTTGTGAAAAGTCATAGGATTGACTTCTTGAGTGGGATTTTGGATTCCACTCTTTACCCTCTGAGAAATCTTGTTCACTTCGATCATCATAATCACAGGAATGACTTTTCACATTTGGCTTACATTTTCGGTTTTGCATCACAAAATCATAGCTTGGTGGATCTGGAATTGGCTGACTTCTTCCAGGTCCAGCGGGATACGCAGAGTTTGATTCCCTGGAAAGTTTACCAGAGTTGCATTCTGGAAAATCTCGACAAGTGTAATACTGACTATCATCACTAGAGCTTTGTTGCTTAAATTGTCTTAAATCTTCAGGCCTTTCTTGTCTTGCATTATTCTTTTCGGAAGCTGTCGAGAAACTTTGGTGACGATCTCCATGGCAACGGTTATTCAGTGCTTCATCTTTTGGAAAGCTCTGTTTTGCATTGGCATTATCTGTTTTTGCCTTCCTATCACAGCTGGCATTAATATCACTACGCAAATCACACCATGAGCGCCTGTTAAAATCATCCAGAGCTCTTGAGCGTCTCTGCATGACCTTAAAATTAGCAAATTCTTCCTCAAACTCTTGGAAGTCCTCATCATTGTCAAAAAAGTCAGAGAAAGTTTCATCTCTGTCTGCTCCGCGACGAACTCCGCCATCTTCAGACAGACGCGGGTCACCACGGCTACGACGCTTTTTTAACTCGTCAAAGTCATAGAACCGATGGTGTTTGAAATCATCAAACACCCTTTCAAACTCCTTGAAGTTTTCATCACTATTGAAGAACTCCATTAACATATGTTCAGGGGAGCTGCAGTTCTGGTTTCCAAACTCCTCACAGGTATCTTCTTTCAGCTTCCAGAAGTCTCTCAGGTCTTGTTTAAACTCCTCAAAGTCATTCTCATCACGAAATCCACTCACCAAATGCTTAAATTTATCCGACTTCTTCAACTGTTCATAGTCTAACTTGAGGAGCTCCTGTGAGAAGAGCCTGCGTCGGTAGCTGCTACTGCTGCTAGCAGAAGAGAATAGCTTAAATTCCCCGGATTTGTGACTATAGTAACCGCTATCTTCCATAATAAGTCAGCCAGCACAGCCAGTAAACATCCAATAGACTCATTGAACGGGCCACATAGAGTGCCCTTGATAAACAAAGTGGAGGAAAAGTTTTGCTGTAGCTGGGTTGGTTCTGACCTGTTACCTATAGGGATGAGTGTGTTACTGCATCCCACATGTGCTGGCGGTGTATCCCCCAGCGCATCTTGGCTGCCTAATAGTCGCTGGTAGAGCAGACTTCCAGGTCTTCAGATCAGGAGAAGCTCCCCAAAATAGCCCAGAAAAACTAGGGGGCTCAGAGAAATCTGAGATCTGGAGAGGTAATCATGGGCACCCCATAGGACAAACCAAGACAGATAGCACACGCTGTAGCTGGCAAGAGAACTTCTCAACTTGTAGGTACTCAGGCTCTATCTACATCTCTTATACAGTGTGTTAGGCCTACCTCCATCTCACAGCTGAGGGACTTGAAGGCAGACTGCAGCAAGCTGTCTACATGAGCTGATAACCTCACTCAAGTCTAATGTACATGTACACGTACGCTCCACTGCAATATATAGGTAGACTGGCACATGTGTTGGGTTATCCTAAGGACTGTTGTAAGCTGACACACCGCAGGAGACAGACCTGTCATCCACTGCATTAACCATGAGCCTAGTATTATCGTCACACATGTAGGGCCCTCTCCCTATCACAAGTCATGTGTCTTGGTTGTGACGCTCAACCGTTGACCCCATGTGACCAGGTACAGTCTATAAACACAACAGCCACTGACTCACTCAATCTTAATTCCGGGTATTAATACACAGGTAATAATCTTGATTATCAGATGGGGTCAACCGGAACCCCGAAACTCACTTAGCACCTGGCCCATTCCTGCAAGGTGAACAAAAGCCTAAGGTAACTCTCAAATGAACACAAAGGACAATATGATTGTCTGAGCCAGACAACACACACTGGTTGATAATTTGTAGACACCTGCCAAATCACATTAACAGGTGAAAAAACATGATGTGGGTGTACAGAACTAGAACAACCACCTTCTCTGAACTTCACAAATCTATTTCATGAAAAAACTGCATGTATAACTTGTGGCATAAGATCACTTGTTTTTGAGCAGCCAATGAGCCTATAACCATCTTCATGACAGTTAAAAGTTGTACTAAGCACACTGACATTAGAATTTTGTGACCGGTGTAAGAGAAGTTCACATATAAGGACATGCTGTGTCAATGAACCAGAAAAAAAAAACACGAACAATCAAAACCCACACACTAGGACGGTCTTACAACTGGGTTATTCAGAGCTTTAAATAATAAAAACTCTCTCTGTATACATACTATTCCCTCTGAAGATTGGGGTTAAGGGAACTGATTATTCCCAGACCCACTTGTGATCACAACCATGACCAATGAGTTGTGAAGATAAGCAAAGATACAATGAATGAACCTACTCAGGTAAGCAAAGTCAGTGAGGCAGTGTGGAGTGAGGTTCAATTTCAGCCACACTCTATGAAGAAGAGGCATAAATGAATGGTCTAGTCATTCCCTGGTACCAGTAAAGACATGAATTCAATCACTATCCTGACTGTACAAGCAAATAAATGTCACAAAAGATTTTTGGTGCTGAAAATTACCTTTTCCCGTAGAATATCGCACCATGTTCCAGGCAAACCTCAAAACACCTTTCTAAAATCAACAGAACTCTCAGAATCAGGAAAAACTGGCAAGCAGTCATGGATGAAATTTATGGCCATTTACGTTATATTCAAGGAATGTGTAAATAATAAATATACAAACTTACACAGTCTACAATAACAAGAAGTGGTTAGATTTTTTGACTTATCATTGCTTGTGGCATCATAATGGTTGACCTGAGGGGACACACTAAATGTAATTACTAGGTGTATGGTACACCTTCAGTCTAGTTTTTAAGAACAAACAATTCACTGAACCACCTACAAGAAAGCTAGCCTATTTATTCATTACTTCAATAAATAATGTGAGACCACATATACATGTACATGTTATTGTACCAATTTTAGGTCAATAACCCAGTAAAGGTAAGTTTATAAATACATGTATGTAACAGGAAGATATGACAATCTGATATGTGATTGAAATCCTCGGTTTTGGCCTGTTGGAGTTAGAAATGTTATAAGATAACAAGTGTTATTTTAGGACATTTCCCGTCATAAATTGTGAACCTCTTGGGCAATAAACTGTGCAATATATTGAGTTTTCAAACTTCGACATATACAAGTCCAAATTCACTTTATGGGAATTCGCCCCAGACCATACTTTCATACATCATTGTTTGCAATGTAAACTACCTTGTAAATCATTTCACATGTATCTTGTTTTTTGCAAACTTATCAATACAATATACTACATAATTTCTAAAATAATACACTGCAAAAATAAAAAAATACTGATTTACAGTGTCCATGGATGTGTTACCAGCTTCCAAAGAAGTTTTACAACAGATATTTTAGAACATCCCAGTGGGTGCAAAGTTGGATTTTCTCCTAAAAATACAGGCACAACTTCAAGAAGACAGCAATCAGATGCAAACAAAATAAAACTTTAATCCCCTTAAGCAAACACACAATGAAGTACAAGTCCCACATACCCTAATTCTTTTAAAATTTGGGACGGATATTACCAGAGTAGAATATTACATTTCTTTACTAGCCTTTTAGAAAAGTAAAGATATGAGTATGTTGTTCATTAGATGGTCTAACCATGTTAGAAAAAAAGAAACTCAATATTCCTGCTAGAATTACATATATATTGGCTAGGGTACATTGTAACCAAGTGTAAAATCGTGTTATATATACCTTAATCTGGCAGACATAGAGTAAAACACGAAAATACTCTTAATTTTTTTTGTAAAATACCAGGGTATGAAAACCACAAAAACATCATGTCTGTTATATGTATGCTTCAAAAACTTACATACAATGTGCTACAACTGCATTAATGTCAGTTCACATGTACATAGATGTATACATGTATGAACAGGAAAATGATAATTTCATAACAGATACATGTAATGTCTCTATTTTCTCTAAATTGTCCAAAACTTTGTCGTGTATTGGGTTTATAAGCTAGAGCTGCTGACACAAGTAGTTTTTCCAGCATGTATCTGTCTCGGTGTAAGAGCCCAACAATGTGCACCCATATATAAATGCACATGCAGATTGCAAGTTTATATGCACCCTGTATAAAACAACTTTACTCTGCATCTATCACTGAAGCACAGCTTACATATGTCACCAAGCTACATGTAACTAATGGAATTTTACAGACGTACCCTAAAAATAAAGCTAAAGCTCAAGCTCCCTAAACCCTGACACAACTCCACTGTCCTGGACTCCCTGATTACACTTCGCTGAGATAGACTTTGACATGGCTCTGACATTAGGCCTGATCAAAATTTTCAATTTACATGAACATGTACAGAGTAGCTGGCACTAGCTGTAGTGTCATTTCAGCAACACTCTTTTAACATGCATGTAAGACAGATGGCCAATATACATGCACATGCATAACATGATTCATGAAGCAGTTAGATTACATCTTTCAGGTCATTTATTCCATCATCCCTTTATCTGCATTACTCAGCTCCATGAAGAAGAAAAGGAACCTCAGATAACTACTGGTAATAATGCTAGGTGATGTAACATCCGCAGCAAATCACAATCATTAGTAACTCCTGCTCAATTGAACTTACTTTATCATGATTCTGTGTAATTTAGATAATGTAAGTATGTATGTATGGGTGTATGTTCAACATCGTACTTATCAATTTTTCAGTCATATGAAAATGAGGAGTCATTAGTTGTGATTACATACATTGTGTCTTCTTGTGACAGGGCAAATCCATGCCGCCAAAGTGCTGCTGCTACTGAAGTATCATGCTGAAGACACCAGACGTGACACCCAGTCGCATTATATTGAAACCAGGCAAACCAGTCATGTTTCCTTACTTACTCAGCATCAAACAAGGCAGCATCAAACAAGGCAGCATCAAGAACCATTTTTAAAGTCTTTGGTATGACCCAACCCAGGTTTGATCACAGGGTCTCCCAACTTCAAGGCAGACCTCAGATAATGCCCTTTTACTACAGACTTATAATGATAGATTGCTGTACAACATTTTTAGATAAGAGAAGGCTAAAGAATTATACATGTGTAAAATTGTAAAATTAAGATTTTGGTCAAACTTATTTCAAAGTTTATGAAATTGTATTCATCAAGTATGCACACAATGTAGAGTGCAAACATCATTGCATTTTTTTCCTTTCGTGTAACCTAATTCTGCTTAAGCCATGTTGCTACAGGGTATTTCAGGTCCTACTATCTATAGTCATTTACATAAACAGTTACAATAAACCCTAAAGGGTAAATTGACTGAAAAACCCAATTTCACCGGTTATCTATGACAATAAGCCAACTATCACACTGCTGTTGATTCTAAACGTTGGTCCTACTCTACATGCTGTTATCTTTATTATTCAAGGCATTCATGCCACACAGATCCCAGTTTATTGCCAGGTAAGTGCATTGTGTAAAACTGAGTGGTACTGGTCTAAAATAAGACACATGTACAAATGCTCGATTCTTCACAGCTGGCTGAAGTGTGCACATAATTTTAGGCAATACTATTGTATTGATGAAAGCTACTCCAAACAGCAGACAACTGTACAGCATGAAAGGCCACAGCCATCCAGGCACCAACAGATACAACAAGGTGATCTCTCTCACCTGTCACCCATCAAAGACGTACTGACGAAACATGTCTATGGATTTGTCACAGCAGCTACCAGAAACATCTGCGGCACTTGAAGTAAAGTCCATGGAGTAAATGGTGTGAAGCAACAATTAAGAAAACTTTTCATCTAAAGATAAATTAGGTCAGGCTTTCCCTTTAACAATGTCATTGGCCTCATTTGTCAATGGCCGTATGTCTAAGACTTTATAACCATTTACATCACTTCACTATCAATTCTGATTCTGGAGAAAAATACAACAACATGTACACGTGTGTGAGCAGCCAATATATTAGGCTAATTAACTGTGACATAAATATGAGATCAAGTAGGCTTCATAGAGGCCTTGTGGAGGCAATGTTTTACGCAGAACATTAAGCCGATCAATGTTAACTTATGGATCAAACACTGCAGGAACATTTATGATAATTCGAAGATGGCACATGTTAGAAACCTGACTTAAAAAGAGTTTACAGTTTACCTCGAATCAGGCAGATGTGACGCTGACTAAGGCAGATGTGATGTTGACTAAGGCATTTATGCTGGGATGAGGTCAAGACCATCTGAAAGGGCACCGTCATTTGTCGGATATACGTCAGCGATTGATGACGTCATCTGTTCGTGGGTGATGTCACACAAGGCAAAGTGGAAGGGACAAAAATATTTTGTTTCCGTATACTCTGACAAAGTGTAGAATATCGGTTTTAATTCACTGCAATATTTTCACAATTTAGGAAAGCATTTTCAGACCATCCCGGTCTTTATCAATTTACCTTGCTTTTAAGACACAGATGTTTTGACACCAAAGTAGCTCTTTAATGTCAGTTTATGGCTAAAACCTGGATTTATGTCAGTTAATGTCAGTTTATGGTTGAAAGCTTGATCCATCAGTGTATGGATGGAAGCTTGATTAATGTCAGTGTATGGATGGAAGCTTGATTAATGTCAGTGTATGGATGGAAACTTGATTAATGTCAGTGTATGGATGGAAGCTTGATTAATGTCAGTGTATGGATGGAAGCTTGATTAATGTCAGTGTATGGATGGAAACTTGATTAATGTCAGTGTATGGATGGAAACTGGTAGAAACCAGATTCAGTTTATGGATAGATAGGAGAAGAAAACCTGATTATTGTCAGCCTTGGAAGAAACATAACAGAAATCTGATTTACTTCAGTTTTAATATTACTGTACAGAATGAAGATTCATGTGTGTCCAAAAGCAAAGATAAATACAACACAGTGTAGATATTTATACTTCCTCAGTTGTGTTTATAAATAACACCAGTTCCTTCAGAGCCAATCCCCAGAACCACTGTCTAGAAACCAGGCCCAGGCTCCACCAGATATAGCCACAGTGTTACAGAATGATATAGGTCTTCACTTGACAGATTCGTTATTTCTGAGATAAGGTACCAATGTTCGTTGAGGTAACTCTTACTTCCATCAACAACCTATGCTTGTCATTTTACTCTTAAATGTGTATAAACATTGTAACCTGTCTGCTGTTGTGGTGTAGTATATTCATTGCAGCAACAAAAAAGATACAATTGATGTTACATGTTTATATATGTGAAAAGTGCCTAAGCTTTAGACTCCTATTCTGCTACCTCTAATTCTAATAATTTGTACTTACAAACGTAAACTTCTTGGATAAAATTCCAGGTAAGTTGAAGTTCGATAAAGAAATATTTTAGAAATATCTGAACTAATGAAGCATCTTTGAAGGAGGATTTATATTTGTCAGTTTCATACTGTTTCGCACATGTGCATATTGGTTAACTTTTCTTGACAATTGTTTGCTCTGTGATACTGGTATTTATTTATTTTACTGGTAGTTACAATAAACTCAAGGATGTCTTACTTCACATAAGAGTGATGTTTATGGGTGGAAGGAACCCGAAAGAACCAAATAGAAACCATATACTACACCTGTGTCTTCCACAAATGCAAGTCTGCTTATATGGACCTACAAGCATCAATTACCACTTATTTTTCCCATGCAAAGCCCCTATGAACAGTGAGGGTGTGCAAAGTTCCTTGTCTGATGCTGGGATTGAACCCTCAAAACATGTAACTTGTAGTTAGAATGTGCACACCTTGTTCCTGTGCTTAGAAAAATCCATGAAGGTTAGAGGGCTGAAATTTGAAGGCAAACCATCCACAACTTGGAACTACAGGTAGAGAGGTTCACAAGCATGGAAAAACCATGATTCCCAAGTTTGTTCAGAGGATAGGCACAACTACAGAAGAGTTGAGAAAAACACCATGCTCTGATAAGTACTTAATTGTACTCCAACCTACAATCAGTAGAAATATATCTTTGACATATGTAGGGGGCAAATGGTTTTTCTGAGTTCCCACCCTACTATAGCTTGATCACCATGGTCAGACTGTCCACACCTATGTAATTAGTACCTCCACTAGTCCATGTGGTTGTCAGCTTATTTTGGACTGGTCTTGATATGCAAACTATTTCTAGCCTGGTGTAGGCTTACAGTGGTCAACAAGATATCAGCCGAAACATATGGGCATGCTCCAATTCCCCCCCCCTCCCCCCCTACACAAAATCATTTACCCACAGAAACAGGGACATTAAAATATGAGAACTACATGTATTAGTTAAATAAAGAATCATAAATGTAATAAACTTTTCTTTTTTTAAAAAATATAGTCATAACTTTTCTATCATCCCTAATGGTTTGTTAAGCAGCAGTAATTCATCTGTACCTGCAGTCTTTGATTAGTATATACTTGTACTGTGCTTTAACAGATAGTTTAATTCAGTTTCTCCTATTTCTGGTCATGTTGACCACCTGCAGATCGATTATACACACAAAAAAAGTCATAAACAAATGACAAACTAATTTGGTAAGATTAATTTCATGCTCAACAAAGGATGTCCTTTTAATCAAGCATGTAACAGTGTGTATTTTAACTTCATATACAGCACCCTAACGTAGCGCGCAAATCCATATTTAATGCTTGATGAAAAATACACATTTTTATATTTTTCTAAATTCTACATTTTCCATACAATTTTAATTTCCACTGCTTGGTTAGCTTCGATGAAATTAACTATTTAATCCACTTCTGGGGAATGTCTCCATAACTGATGTATTTCTGTTGCTATGGTGAATCGAGTTAAAATAGTCATCTCACAGAAGTAAACAACTTCTGTATCTTATTATACATTAATATAAATACATGTCCTGAGGGGTGGAGGTGCTTTTTCACAAATCTAGACAATTCTTTTGTGGCGATCTTTGTTGTGTATGTTTTGAACTTTTTTCCCCCACACACAAATTATCTCCGAGGCTCGTGATGGATTGTTATTTACAAAACAACAAGTATTTGCTTTTTTCCCTTTCTCAATCAATGCATGCATGTGTAGCTAAACATAGTGTAGCTCTCTGATACATTTGAGGTGTCTATGAGAAGCTTAAGGGAGAGAGGAAGCCCAGCAATACAACATATGTAAGGCATCTATACTGGTTTTACATGTACATCTAGCTGTATATCAGTCTAAAGTTAAACATCTTGTAAATACATTAGTTCAGGTATTATACTCTCAGGGGGCACCTGTTCTGAGCTGCTCAGTGCTTGGATCCTGTAGAGCCAGCTCCAGCAGCTGGGAGTGTTTCCTCATCCTCCACACACCCAAATACACCTGATGATGTAGTCACCCTAAAAAACATTCACAGAAATCAGTGCCTTGTCCATCAACAAATCATGAAAATGTCTGACAGAAAAGATTCATGTGCCTGGTAGTGTTTTGTAATTTGATCAGGATGTTTAAATATTGGTATGTGAACATTACACCTCTATTTCTTTTTAATTCTCAAAGCACACACACACGCCCTGGACATCAGGGCTATACAAATGGAATTGGCCAGTATTTTTTTTTCATGCATCTGATTCCCTTTTCCCAGAACATGTACAGTTTTACGTTGTTTACATCAACCACCAAGGGTACATGGCTTTCATTACAACAATAAACCCTGGCCAAATGGAAAGGTGTGGAAGGACTGCTAACCTAAAGGTCAAATCCCCATATCTCTGGCGCACCAACTACCTCATAATGTGTGGTAAGAACAACCCTAATACAAAACCTACAGTTAAAGTCACATCACACATGTACAGGTGCCCTCCCTTCAGTTATGCAAAGGCCATCTGATACAGGGATATCATGTAAGGTACATTTACATTAGCTTAGACAACTAACCTACTTAACAATCTGAAGTTAACAAAATAATCTAATCCTTACCCCACTTTCAAACAGAAATAGCCACAACTACTTGAGCATACATGTAAAATATAAATAAAAACAGATCATCAACAGAACAAATTCTACACAGACAGAGAAAAAAAAGTATTTGCATGCTTTGCAAATCTGATCAAAGTCCAAATTCCTAAAAATGTTTTATACATGTATATTTTCTCCTGAAAAGAAGGCTTCCAACACATGACTGCACTGAAGCATAATAAAAAAAATATAAGCAAAAGTAAGTTCTGATGCTTACTTTATTTTTGGTTATCTCTGACTTCAAGTTCAAAATGCTTCTTGATAATCCTATTTTGACCAGACGATGTCAATCATGGGGGAATAATTTTCAGACAAGAAAAATTTCGAGACAAGAAGAAAGGCTTTTGTACGGTGGGCAAAACCATAAATTCAAAGTCAGGAAAGGCATCTGCTTGTGAGGTTTGGTGTGGCTGTTTGTGGCTGTTTGGAGCAGTCAGACTTAGATTTGCTAATCTGGTTAAAATTGGCTTCCAAATATTTACCAAAGAAAAAGGTTTGGTTTACACTTGTCCCAAAATGCAGATGGTGACACTGAGAAAAATATGTGTTCCCACACTAAATTAGGCAGAAAAATTTAACACCTAAACTCAGTGACAGCTGAATCTTTTACATGAATCCATTTAGTATGTTAATCTAGCCCTTGTGTCAGACATTAAATGTAGCACACAAAATAAATACACCCACTATACATATCGCCAAACCTCTATCAAGAAGGTGAAGAGTTGTGTCCCTTGAATGGCTCCTTGTTTTGTAGCCTTGCTCATGAAAATTGTCGCCCAAGGTTATTTTCCTTGCCATCACCGTCACAGTATTAGGACAACAACAAGTTTAGACGAAGAAATATACGCTTACATGTGCACATACATACAACGGAATTCCTTTTAAACTATTAGTTATGATCCACATTTCAAACTGCATATAATACTTCATACAAATAGGAGGCTTTGGCAAAATTAACAGTTATAAGCACATGTACACATGTTCACCACCATTACATTATCTTTATAGAGAGTACAATGAAGACATTTGTTCTTATTATTATGTTCAGATTACCTATCCTGACATGAGAACCTTTGCATATTCAGAGATGGTGAAACATAAGTTGCCACATCCTGTTTTTAAATATGAAACCTTACATGATTTTCTCAGTAACAACTGCATGAACTAAATGATAACACTTTCAGTCTGTCTTAACACTGTTGTGAAATGGCTGGATACATCTGCTTTACTTTGTGTAATATAATTTTTAATGTTCAGAATTTAAACAGTTTCAGTTCTTTGCATACAACATTAATCATTTTTGTTTCTGATATGTATGTATGGATGTCATTGTTTTTGCAATGGGTTGCAATTGAAAATTTATTTCAAACCATATGCTTCCACTTCATTTTGTGCAGTGGAACAATATAATCTAAATTTCTTATTAGCAAAAACCAATATATGTAATAGACACATCCTATAATACTTGATCATACTTAGCCTCAACTACAATTCATATCTACACAATGGATAACTTAAGTCCAGTGCACAAAAACAACATTTCTTGATCGAAAACTTCTCAAATTTACATGTGTGCAGGTAAGCAAAACAAGAATTCCTGAGTCTGGAACAGTTGATCCAAAGATTCAGCCTGTTTAATTTTGGGCAACACAAAATTCAGAAACAAAAGAGCAGGGCACGAAGTTTCCTCGTGTGTGTGCAATCTAGACTTTGTGAGATTGTTGTTGTCTATATCAACCACCCAGTGGTATGACAATCAATTTTTTAACATGGTCTTGAACGTATCATGTAACGGTTTTTCTCTCCTGAAATCTTCAAAAATCGACAACAAATGTTGCTCGTGTGCAGATAACTGATATTCCAGATTATTTGACAATAGGATCTGAAAATACTATTTCGACAAATGTTGTCCATATGCCCTACGCTTTAGGGAAAATTAGTGAAATTTTCAGCCTGGAGGTACACGTAAGTTGGGCTGATGATGAGGGCGGTTTTAGTAGTGTTACACTTAATTTAAGCTAAAGAACTACCGGCTTCCAGCTTTCAGCCTGAAAGACAAGTATACGTTTTGTAATAAAATAACTTCCATATAGTCAAAATTGGGTACCTGCTGATCTTGTCTTAAAATGTATTTCACCACCAAGAAAAACTTACCAGAAACTTAATTTCTAAGACTTTTATTTGTTTAAAATTACATGTAAATTGTAATAAGCTATCAATTTTTCTGGGCTTATTAAATAGTAAAATATTACTGGGAAGGTTTCCTCTTGAACATATAATATCATTAATTTGTCATCATTAACACACTCTGAGCTAGGGCAGTAATCAGAATTAAGGTATGGTCAGCTTTTAGTTTCAATGCTTCAAAGTATACATGTAATAAAAAACTGGACAGGTATCAATCACAATACTCTAATAAAAACAAATACTTTGACATTCATTTTACTTGATCAGAGCTTACCTTTGCCAACAGAATACATTGCTGAATTTGGCCCTGTCAATGAAGTACTAAACTAGGCGTTACACCAGTAAAAGAGTACTTGATATATCTGTCTGTATATGAACCTATAAGCATGAATCTGGACTAAATACTGGATACACCTTCATAAACAATCAATGTGCACTTCTAGTAATCTATTCACATTATATCTGATGGATATATATGCGCTGCTGATATATATGTACATGTAGCACTGATTAATTTCATTCATCAGTCATTTGATAAGAGGACTACATCTGCATAGTTTATCTTCATCATAATGCACAGACAGTGAACATTGTGAATATAATCACTTAGTTTTCACACTTGAGTTTCACCTTTGTGAAAGCCTCTATTGTAAGCCAGACAGAAAGTCTACTGTGTGAAGGTAAGGGCCACTTGTTGGCAGGATGGAGATGTGTTCTAATTACCAGAAAATGAATTTGTGATCAATAAGAGCTAAACTGGTGCTAATGCAACTTAATTCGTGAAATCTACACTGTGACAGTACCATTGATAGCCTTACACATCCGATTTGCAGGAGATAATGGTCGATATAATTATTCATGTGATCATTTGTACACCATATTCCTTAAGCAAAGGAAACTGACATATACATGTAGAAACAAAAACTGGAATAAACATAGTATATATGTATAACGCCATTATATTTTATCAAGCATACCCATAGTACATACATGTACATGTATTTGCACCCAGATATAAATGAGGTTACCAATATGTATCTGTACAGTTACTAAAATGGGCTAACCAGAAATTCATTGATGGAGCACATGTAAGTAAATCCTTCTAGAACGCTGAAAAGGAGCCCCAAAAATGCAATCTGGGATAGGTTTTTTGTTGTGTGTGTGTGGGGGTGGTTGGGGTAATGACTGGTGCCTGGTGGTGATGAGGTGAGGGTGAGAAAATGATATCTGCCATGACAAACAGACCAGAGTTCTGACAACCCAGTAATTTCTAGAATTTGAGTGGTGCAAAAGCACACGTTTAATTTAATTTAAATTAGGTTGAGCAAATTTGACATGAGCTAGCTCAGTATTAGCTCGAGTTGTGATAACAATACATGGAAACCTGTTGTACAACTATCCTAAAGTGTTGGCATTGCAGTGTCGTTACACAAGGTACACTTAAATGGTGTCAAACAAACATTACACAACAGCCATAGGAACAGAATATAAAAATATATAAAATGCACCATAACAAAGATAAGCATTGTTATCATATTTATTTACAAAACCTTCAGCAGTCGTAAGCCCAGTGCACACAAACTACAACCGTTGCCATAAGCAGGATTTTCATTGCTTAAAAGATCCAGAATAATGGTTTATACCCGCACAGGTGCATGATTTGTTCTTCGCTTTTAAAGACTCCTGTGGTGAAACTATTACCTTTCTTTTAAACCACAGGTTAGCCCCTCCCCCCCGCCCCCCCGATCCTTGAAATACTTTTCAAGACAGCACTGTTTTGCAGGGCTACACTGGCCAAAGGAAGGGAGTGAACTCTGCAGATTCCTGGCAGCTCAGGAAAATAGACATGTCTATAAAGGATACTGAAGTGAAGGCTGAATACTACAAATATTTTCTTAAGTGAACAGTGGAAATGATAAACCACAAGAAGCCAAGCGATGAATGAGTTATCATTTCCACCTTTTACGAGAAAAATATTTGCGGTATTCAACCTTCACTGTGAAACATTCTTTTTATTATTTATATATTGACAACATCATAATTTTGTGTATCTGAATAAATTCGGCAATTTTTTTAAGCTGTACAATGGAATGGCTTGCACAGACTTAAGTATATACTGTGACGTACAGGATGTATTGTATGATGTTGAGTCTCATTATAGCAAAATGTAGGTGTATCATGACGTCATCCCCCTTTTCTCCGATTGGAACGTCATGAAAGAAAAAAGTTCCTTTTTCGACGCCACAGCACCTGGGTGTGAAATATCAAAATGTAATAACACAAGTGATATCTAACTGTATGAAACACTTCATCAGTGAAGGAAATCCCTACATTTCACCTTTATATAAATAATAAATATATTTTATATAACCCAGTAGAGTAGGTTGCAACATGGTAGAACATAACAGAGCTCACTTTCCTACATGTATCATAATCATGATCATCTATGTATACAAACTGATACAAACACACTAAATTGTAAGTACTGAACTATACAGTAATTCTCAGTTATTAAAGGAAACATTCTGCGAGCTATAAAGGCCTCAACTTATATACATGTATCAGCAGGAATACATATCATAACCAGACCCCATATATCAAGACCATGAATACATGCCCAGAGATATGAGTTAAAAAAAGAAAATGTATAGCATGTATACATACAGCTGAGTGAGTTTATAAGAAATTAAGATCCTATGTTCCAAGAAGTATTTTATGTACATGTGTATTTCTCACATTCTCACACAAAAAGGCAAATTTTTGCACTCAAAGGTAATCACCTTATGGGGATATACATACACAAACATGTATAAGAGTCATACCAAACCTATTCAACCAGCCCATCATCCATCAGTACAAGATGACCTGCTGATATGTCAAATCTAGTGACTTCACAACAGTATTTTAGTGATGCAGCACAATGACCATGTTCACATTTGCACAAGGCGACAACATTGTGATCAAACCTAAAGTACTGTTAACAGCAAAACCCAACACAAACAACCAAAGAAATAATACGACAATGAAGAAGTAGAGCATGGTAAATCAAATCATCATGACATTAGGCTGGCAAAACTCTTTGAGGTCATTGAGGGAGACAGGTACATGTAAGTCTCAGCAAAAAATTCACTTCTAGACAAAGGTTACATGCTACAGGCAACACATATGCATGTATGTCTGTGGCCATTTACATGTACCAGCTACATTTCAAATTAAAGGAAATCTGTCATGTTCAAGCAAATGTTGTGAAATAAATGGGTTATTTTTTTTACTTTAAAGTTTTATGTTTTATTTTCTTAATGCATATCTTAACAATGATCTGAACTAACAATATGCACATGTGTAAGACATCACCTGAATAATATCAGTTAAGTTTTAAGCTTAAGCATACATCAAGACTAAAAGCACCTTGCTAACACTGTCACAAATTTTATACACCATATCCCCTCAATGTTGATAAAGGCTTTAGGTATGAGGTGCGACCAGACATCTTGTGAACCCCTGGAGGCTTATAGGCGTTCATAATTATTATCTCTCTCCAGCACCCTCCTAAAACCACCCTTCCCATCTACCTGACCTCAACTTTATCAGACTCTAACTTAGTTGAAGGCAGAGTAAAAATACTGGTCAACATCTGTATACAAACCTTACATTAGGCACAGGTTAGGCTTGCCCTACTATCTGATACACACATACACTTCAATGATACACTGTCTCTTAATACACATTTCTCTATCCTGCTGCAAGTAGCCATGTTGCATCTTAAACTGGGGACAATAGCCTTGTCACTTATACATTTTTGTAATTCTGCACAACGCTAAAGTTAACTCAAAATTAGCATAAGATCAAAATGAATGTACCGCACTGCATACAGAAATGAAAGTAAAAAGTTACAGGTGAATTACTGAAACCAAAATTTAAATCCTTCAAAACATGGATGAAGAAACAGCCTATATACATGTATACTTATACATGAAATACTTTACTATGTACAGTGTTATGTTATACATATTTTAATTATATATATACAATACACTGTTCAAAACATTGTCATGGGGTACTTGTTTACTAGTCAAACTTGTTATAACATATATTACATTTACATGCGCGTATTTGTGTTTATTCTACCATGAAATGTAATAGGAAAACAAAAGTTAAAACAAAAGTTTGTATCCCATAATGTACAACACTATGGGAATTTAATGTCATGTCATATGTATACTTGTAATTCTCCAAGACAGATCACTGCCCTGCATCTGGGAGACTTCATTACCGTGTTTATATACTAGATCATACCTACATACTCTGCCATAAAATCTGGTGGTGTGAGAAAGTTTAATATACACATTACAGTGTTTATAGTTGAACATAAAAGCACCAGAGAAAACCAGTGTGAATGCTGCCACTTGAGGCAAGGCTCTGCCTGCCAAAGGCTGGCCGGAAATATAGAGAGACAACCGACTCCACAGTGAGTACAGTGTACATGTACATGTAGGGCATAGCATCCCAGTCTTTACAAGGCATAGCATCAAACCATTCAGATCTGTCCTCCTCAAGACTCCACCTACTTCTGAAGACACTGATCCCATGTATGAGAAGACCCTCTTGTGGCTTCATGTGACTTTGAGGGAGAAAAACACACACACACACACACACAAAACATACTGACTAGAGAAGTCTGACTACATTCAATTTCGGACCTTATGCTTTTATTATTTATTTTATAAAGAATCATATCAATCAACAGCCCACATAAAAGGTGAGGTCATCAACGGGGTCATCCAAATTGATTCCATGTTGTCGGTGAGAAAAACTTGGTTGACAGCTTGATAAAAGTTCTTTTGATTTAATATCACATACTGATGTACACATGTATTTTATGTCTTATATTATATAAGTAATAATATATTACACCTGTATAGCAACAAGCAGAGTAGAGATGTCTGTTTTGATAAATAATTACATGTACATGTACCTTCAGCTTTTGACAGCCTTGACTGTGAGCTACAAGCACTACCACAGTGAGCCACATGAACTACCCATAGAAAGCTACATGAACTACCCATGGTGGGCTGCATGAACTACCCATAGTAGGCTGCATGAACTACCCATGGTGAGCTACACGCACTACCGAAGTTAGCTACATGCACTACCGCAGTGAGCTCCATGCACTACCGCAGTGAGCTACATGCACTATCCATAGTGAGCTACATGCTCAACCACACTGAGCTACATGCACTACTATAGTGAGCTACATGCACTACCACAGTGAGCTACATGCACCACCATAGTGAGCTACATGCACCACCATAGTGAGCTACATGCACTACTAGTGAGATACATGCACTACTGCAGTGAGCTACATGCACTACCACACTGAGCTGCATGTATTACTACAGTGAGCTACACAGTGAGCTACATGCACCACCATAGTGAGCTACATGCACCACCACACTGAGCTACATGCACTACCGCAGTGAGCTACACAGCAAGCTACATGCACCACCATAGTGAGCTACATGTACCACCATAGTGAGCTACATGTACCACCATAGTGAGCTACATGCACCCCCATAGTGAGCTACATGCACTACCACGGCCATATCTAGTAAATAAACGAAAATCCTGACCTCAAATTTTATATGCGACATTGATAACGTGCACAAAGAAATTTTATAAAATGCAACTCAAAAACATACTTTCTGCGATCCTTTGAGACTGTGAATGCAAGAAATTTGTAACAAAATTTTTTTTCCCACTTTAATACAGTTTGGTTAGTGAGGATATCTATGTTAAACTAAGATACTTTTTTTAAAGAGTATTTTAAGGAGGACACACAGGTACAAATATAAGGCAAGAGGATTTCAGAATTTCAGGAAACACTTTTTCGGCTACGTGTATTTTTGACCTGGGAAACATTTTTTCGGTTCTCAACAATTTCTGCTTTGGGAACCGATTTAACTGCAATAATTTCAGTATCATTTGTATATCATCAAAAAAATTTTGGTGTTCAGTGTTTCTTGCAAATCTGATTTTCATTTACTTTGTACAGTAAAAATTATCATAATCTGTAAATTTTTTGGTCTAAAATGCATAAACTGTCACTGAATGATTGAGGTATCTGACTGCAAACTATGGAAATACGAAGGGAGAGGACTTGGTACTCCAAACTTTGTCAGTTTGAGTTATGCCCCCTACCCAAAGAGTACAATGCAGCATGTGTTAAATACAACTTCAACAACAGTGTTGAAATCAAACGATTCTCAGAATCCAAATTTCAAATGATTTACTACTTCCTTTGTCCAGGACCTTGATTGGCTTAATGTTTTACATGTAATTCATCGGCTATATTACTTCCTTTCTAACTTGGCAGATAGCATTGCAAACTTGGTGTACACAGTGATATTGAAAAAGATCCATTTTTACAGGAGAACACTCGTGGCAACAAAGTACAAATGTCTAGTCACAATTTGGCCACAATTTTAAGACTCACAACTGAAGTCTTCAGACAATTAACTCAATGTTTACTGAGCAATACTAAGTGAGTAGCTAAGCCTTTTTGTGGGTAATGGACTTTCATTTCAGTGAATTTTTAACTGGGAACTGACACGAAAATGGAATGGAATCCTTATTCCTAAAATATCCAATCCAAAACAATGAACACAAATCATAAAAATTCTTCCATCACCATTCTGAGCAAAAAACAAACCGCTTTATGGCTTCTCTGGTACAGTCTGATTCTGAGAGTAATCAACTGTGTACCCATAGTAACTGTCGCTATGACAACAAATTCACCAAAAGGGGCATCAAATAGGGCTAAAGACTAAATGACCTTGATCAAAAGTGTGTAAAGCTGCATGCACAAATACAATATCATATTCCCATGGGCACACATAAAGTAAACAAAGGGAAATAAATTTTATAAGCTGGATATTCATAGGCACATATATACCTAAGATGAGAAGCTTTGTTCCCGGTATCATATTATGATACTGAAATGACTAAGTGAAAGCATCATACATATTACTGTCTAAATAAGACAACAATTACCTTCTTGTTAAAATGATGCTCTATTTTATGAAGTACATGTATACACACGAATCTTTCAACCAAAGAGTTTCCCATTAAACAGCAAACTCAGTCGTCATTCTTACAAAATGACAGGTTGGCTTCAGACATGTGACCTATACATTGTGATTTATGCAGATATCTTCTGAACTTTATAATAATACAGTACAGTGTACGTCATGTGCATGTATCATATTCTTGTCAAAACGTATTACAAATTTTCATCACTTTGAAATCAGTTTTCTGCTTTCTTTAATCATGTAATTTCAAGTGTAGCTTTTATTGAAGTTGAGGTTTTATACTAACCTACTAAATGGGCCATTAGCCTCATTTGGGTTAAGATTGATCTCCATTTATTTATATTCCATTTCTTCAACAGCCTTACAACAGACTGTAAAACCCAAGTACGGGTACATGTATCAAGTTACCACAGAAACCATGAAAATAATGGGATCATGGAAAATGGACCAAATAATGCTTATACAGGTCTATTAACTACTTTTTTTATGCTCCTTCACAATCTGATCTGGTAATGAAACTACTTTTACTTTCCACTGTAAACTTACCTCAAAACATGCACAGTCATTTCACAATGGAATGTCACCAATGTCGTAATTGGGTAATTCAAAATCTGTTTATTCTTTCAATTTACAGAGCTTTGGCTGCCCAATCAAAACATGGTGACATCCTGGTCAAGTCTTTCATATCAGTTCAAAGCCAACCATTGCACAACCTGGTGCATTATGGGCCGAAGGGGGATTTGCTGTGACATATGTAGTCCTCTCAGCATGGATTATGCAGACAAGTAAAATCAATGGGGACCTCTGAAAGTGTCGGCAGCACAAAGACATGGCTTAGCCAGATTTTAGCTTAACTAATTGAAACGGGGAGATCTACATTTACTACTTCCAGCCTGAACCACAATCAACATCCTACCTACAAAAACATTATACTGTGCCTGTATACATGTCAAAGGATATATATATTGGCAGTGGTGCTAGTATATTTCAGTAATTGTGAAAATTATGCTAGGTTTGACCCACCTCAGAATTACTCTACTAAAATTTGGAAAAATTAAAAAAAAAATTTTAAATTTTAATTTGGTTTTAAATCCAAGAAACATGCATTAATAAGAACCTACTGTAAGTAGTTCTTTCTTGAAGAATTTCAGCTAAACCTACATCACCCCTCTGAGTGTTTGGATAAAACCTTAGAAGAAGAATGTGATCTCAGGTCAATCACAGCAGCAAGCTATGATAACCTTGATGCACACAGAACACCGTGCTAATTGAGGACTTCATGCTCATAATGACTTTGATGCAGAGGATCCCAGCCAGCTTACCAGTGTCTGAACTGTGCAGCACTATCATTTGTGATCTGTTCCCTAATGAAAACCAGATATTTAGCCTGTAGGTCAAGTACAGTGGAGAAGATTAAAACCATCCTTTATTTCAGGACTAGAATCTAAACCTAGAAACCTTTACCAGAACTTTGGAACCCAAAATATCAGACAGGTTCATTCTTTGAAGAAAGAAACTTATCTTTCAGATTTTGACTTTGTGAATTGCATGTAACTGTTTCACTGACAAAAGTGGTCACAGTAGGTTAATGGTTGTAAATCCCCTTTACTGGGTTCCCACAGATTTCCACAGTATCAAGTCTTCTATAAACCTGCAGGTGTAAAAGTTTATTAAATCTGAGATTATATAACAAATACATTAAGTACACGTGCTCATTATGTGTATACTTTTGACTTACACAACCTGCAAGACACATAACACTTTCATGTTTGCTTATCTTCATTTCCAGCCACACAACACTGCGATATAAAAAGAATTTGACACCTGTTGTTTTTACAAGCAGTTTCATAGGCTTGTACCTGCAGACGATAGGCAGGTAAGGCACCCTGCTTGTGAGGTTAACCACCTGGATGGAGATGGATACTAGAACCACACTGCCCTGAACAGCTGACCTAGGGTGGATTCCTTGAGAGAGACAGACGTGGAGAAGGGATACCTTGAATTCCACTGAGAAACTACATGTATACGTGGCAGAGAGTAAGGCCCAATGCTGCACAGCATCTTCAGTACACAGACAAATGCCAAGAAAAATAATAACAAGTCCACACAGCTCTTAGTGCATCAGATGCAAACATGTTAATATATCCATGGTTACGTGTAAATAGCCTACACAAGTGACTCCCAATACCTTGTAGTTATTCAATGGGCCTTGCCTAGTTCATGTCACAAGCATATATTGTTTTACTTACCTATCAGGTGTCACAAATTAGCCCACCTGAGGGGTGATCTTAGAATGATCAAAAATTAATGTTATTTCGTCACTTTATGGTATTTCAATCACTTTTACCTGACCCTTACATTTTGTTTGTGTTTCCCCTAGTCTACACTTGGCAGTATTTTCACTTCACACAAAGAACAGTGAAACACTAGTAAATAGGCCTACAGTGGTACATGCACATACGCAAGTGATAATCAGAAATTACATGTGCATGTATGTATGTGTGATTTATGGTAATGTACATGCATGTACAGTATATGTAACCACATTTTCAGTCACTCAACCTGCTGTAATGAGAAATTTATCCTGATTACTAAACTACTACTCATCCCAAACATACTGCATGTATGTGCATGTATACATACATACCTCGTATCTGTTCTAAAATGTACTGTCTTACTTCAAAATGGTTTGTTACTGGTCTTGACATAGCAAAAGAAGAAAACTAGTTTTAACAAATGACAAACACACATTAATAGCTTTATCACTCAAACAGTGTAAAATCTTCAGAGATATATTTTGGTGACAAAAAACTTTCAGCCATCACCTCAGCAAAGATTGCATACATTGGTAATCTAAAGGCAGACTCAGTTGATGATCTTGAGATCTGCAATGCTTACTCTTGTGCAAGCTAAAGATAGCTGATCAGCATGAGATATCCAAAAGAAACCATCTTGTAAAAAAAAGTCTGTAAAACTGTCACTGAATAACATGAAAAAAAGGCAATAATATTGATGAAAATGATCAAAACAGGGCACTTGATCTGCAACTTGTCATGATGAAACCATATGCCAAACATTTTTCAAATTCATTATGACTAACTGCTTAATGATGGACTGATAGGTGAGGTGTAAACCTGTTGTCCCTCCTGGTACAGGTAGGGGACCACATGTAATAATCAACAATGAGAAATATTCATTGAATGTCAGTAATAACATTTGCGTTCTGATGGATCAGTTGCATGTACCTTAGAAAGCAGTGTAAAGTAATACATGTAGTATTTTGTCATTAAGAGTCAAAGCATGTTTTAAAACAGATAAACAGATGATATTTTCATTTAGTCACATTGTAGTCTATATAATTTATGCAAGACAAAACTGCTCCACTGTTAACAAAAAATATATAAATATGTAAAATCCAGTTAAATGTTTGACCTACATGCCTATACACTGTATTAAAAACTGACCTAATTTACCCACATGCTTAGAAAAACCTTTCTGTTTTACTATATTGTCAAATAATATACACAACCCACTTTAAATGCAGAATAACTTAATACACCATTTATGTTTACATTAAATATTATAAAATGTATCACCAATTTAGCTTTGAAGTCTACATGATATATAAATTCACATATAACTGATGATCTCTTGCATGTAACTTTTTCGTTAAAAAAGTTTAAAAGACAACTGAACAATAATAACAATGAGATTTGTACATCAAACTGAGGACAAATTATCAATTGCCACATTTGAAATCTTTTATTATCATATTTTAATTTACTGAAGTATTTTATTTTATAACAATATTTTAACAAAGTAAAGATTTCTGAATGAAATCATCCCTAGCCAAGAGATGCAGTACACAGAATGAAGCAATTCTGTCTGGCACTCAAAAGGTACTACATTCATTTACATACAGGTGCACACTTTGCATCTTCACATCAAGGTGGAGCTGACGTGCATAAAGGATTAGCCTGAAAGCTCAACCAAGGCAAAAGCTATTCACATCATTTTAATTACTACTTAAATCTGACCAGCATGCTCAGAGGATCCTTATGGATCTACATGTACTTTTCTGACAATAATAAATTACACAGGCTTGTATCCTTGACTCCAGGTTAACTGTGAAGCATTCAGGAAATACCACTGTTTGCATCCTGTATTGTACTTGAACAGCATGATAATACCAACAGCAATAGATGCATGAGTAAAAGTGATATGAATGACTGTTCTTTTGCATGCCTAGGACACATTAAGTTTTCAAACAGCCTGAAAAGACAGCCTTTGGGCATTTTCATGTATTTATTGCTGATGAATACAAGTTCACCATCAAGGAAAAAACAGTCCAATGGTGACAAGGGTCAGTGAATAAGAGCAACAAATTTCTTCCTCATCTGATAAATGACAGCTGTACACAAATCCATAGAGCATGTGATATTGCATGCTACATGCACACATCTTTTCTCAAGAGTCTCAATTTATATGCTGTAGTGTATGAACATACATACATGTAGTAAAGGCTAATTTTAGACTACATATGACAATGGGCTGGCCAGTGTTTGCATTCAAACTTTTCCCCAAGTGGATATGTTTCTTTCTTTACCAGACCGAGACGCCATAAAATTTGAAAGAAATGAACAAGAAACTTAAAACAATAAAATATGCTATATTAAAGTTAGTGCTCTTCTGGTCTGTCATGTATAAAGTGTTACAATATAGTCAAAATCAATTATCAGCAGGAATTTTGTCTTTCACTGACCATAACATTGTACATTTGTTCCATCTGTAAAAATCCTTTTGTATCTGATTTCATACGCTGCTCATGCCTCCGATTTACAAGTATGCGACAAAGACAATACAAATCTGAAACAAACAAGTAACATACACAAAAAAATATCAGAACATGTACTTACATTGGCAACGTAGACACTGCTTTAAAACTCCCCATATGAAGGCGCCACAATTGTCACACCAGGTAGGATTGATAAGCTGCTGAGGTATAAAGTCATGGCCCTTGCCAATTTCACGTTTTTCTCGGAAGTCCCCTTGACCTAGCTGAGCCATCTCAATGGTCTCTCCTGACAGAAGATGTGCACTCTGCCCGTTTTCCCCAGAGCTCTTTCGCTTTACGGGGCCAGGATTGGGCAGGCCAAAGTTACTGTACACAACGTTACGATAATGCTGTTCGATATTTGACTGCACTCTGTTGAATTTTCTTTTCAAAACGTCAAAAACATCAACCACATTGTTTAAATTTGATGAGGGTTTTTCCTCTGGCTGGACATAATTCGACCCACTATTACTTGCTGCAAAAGCCCTCTCCATCTGATCGAATAAGAAATCCTCCAGAAGATCCCTTGCCATCTATGTCACCGCACTACAGACATTTCTGTAGTGTCAACTACAAGTAGTTTGCTCATTGCTGGGAGTGTGGCTGACAGATTCTCACCCCATACAGCTCCTGAAAGGAAATATATATGCTCTTGATCACAGGATGAAGTACATATAATAAAGGTCTTAGGCATCCTCACCACAATTTTAACAGATTTTTTAAGATATTCACATAAAATGTTATTATGAAATAAACTTGAGCTGGTCAACACATTTTATATCAACACTTCACCACCTATAATATTAATCGGTAAGATTAGGAAACAGTTATACATATAAATTTCATCCACAAGAAAAAGCTTATCTAACTGTACAAATCTAAAGATACAGTCCCCAAAACTAAAATCAGTAACAGATCAACAGATGCATTATGCACATAGATAAGATACTGTTTAGTATACACTACACACTTGTTTTTTTTTTTTCGCCAAGTTATGAATTCTACTTAAGACTGCTATATGCTCATCCTATTATTCAAAGCAGCACTGCTTTATGGCGGTCATTCAGAAAACATAGGGAAGAAGTCTGCTGTAGGAGTATGAAGGAATATTTTCCATGGTAACCCACTGTAGGTATCACCAATTTATATTTATGTAACCCTTAGCATCACATGATAACGCTCTATATTTATGCGGAACACATAGGGGTCCATATATTTCTGGCTACAGACTGGTCACATGTAACAATTCAGTCATTTTTCCTTCAAACTCATTTAGTATATAAGTGAATGAGTTCAAGCAGGAAACAAAACTGAATTTTAAAACAGGAACTAAATTCATCTTCTCCTATACGGTCATTTACAACTGCTTATTCCTGTCTCTGATCATTTCATTTCCCATTACAAATCAATCTGGTGCCAATTAAAATGTATCAAACTGAAGACCTTAAGACGCAAAGGTAAATAATTAAAATGTCATAGACATCCTCTGAAAGATCTGTCACCAATGAAATGCTGGTAACGACGTGTCGAAAGGGTTCAACGTGACAACATTGAACAAGTTTGATACCATATTCTACTTTCCACCAATACAAGAAGCACATCTTTCTCAACATCAGCAGAAACACGTTGTCGCGAGGATGACTCATTTTCCATACCGGGAAAAAATCAAACTGTTGCACGACACTACTGTCGTACCGTGGAACTACCATGTGGCAAAGAAAAACACAAATCCTGCCCGACAATCTGAAGTTATGACATGGTTCATACATCCTGGTAGAAATTGTACATGCTGAATATCCCCCGACCCCCGTTACCGCACATGGATTTAAAAGTTCAAAACCACTAAACACATGTAAATGGCAGACTCATTAAGCGACAAAAGAGAGTAGAACTGAAGTATACTCACCGATCCCTCTTTGTACAATGATCGCTCAACAGCTTCCGCCACATGTACACTTTCGTACCTCCTTTCCCAACCGTAGTGAAGAGTTACCTAGTCCGCGCCAAATTTCAACTAGTCTGCAAGGCCCACTACATATTACCTAGTTCCTTGTGTCGTCGATGTCAGGAAAAAATATAAGCCCTTGGCTTTAAAATAATCTCGCCTTTGAGCAGTGTTAAAGACTCTCACACTATTGGTAATGACACATTAATCAGCCAAAAATAATGTTTCTCGCTTTGGAAAATATAAGAATCAGACAATACAGTCCAACAGAGTCAATAAAAAATACGATACAGTATTTCATCATTTCGACATCTATGAGTTATACCTGCAAGGTCCTTCTGAAGCACACATCGAGACCTTGTGTCCAAGCCTGCATGCATGCAATGAATCAGTATGAATTTACTACACTTTATGAAATTATTTCGTCGTCTGAATTTTGTTTGTTTGAAGTTTAGCGATATCTTTAAAGATATTTTAGTCACATGAACTTGAAGCCACATCATTGTTTGGCGCATAAGCCTATTATGCCTGTATATCCTTATCACATCAGCTGATCAAGGTTATATATAGGCACACCTTAATGCATTAGGTGCACAATGTATATGTAAGGCATGAAATTCTGTATGTACTATATACATATTGACACCTACTTGTAAGTACAGGCCCCTGATATAGGCCCCTATATATAGGCCTACAAGTAAATTACGTATAGGCTCAATCTGACGTTTTTAGGGAACATAACAACTCGGGGAAGTTAACCATATACACACCATTCATTAACCATGTTTAGTTTAGCTAGGCACTATAATTTCGTCATACAAATTTTGATGTCTTTGATTGACCTTGCATGTAACAGCTTTGTAAGACTCTCACATTTCTATAGGCCCCATGCACATATATACACCAACGGTGGTATCAAAAGGTTGTAATGGATAGAAGAAACGGCGGCAAGTGTATGAATGTCATACCTATATTTTGAAAAATACAAACGTGTCTCAATCAAGGACGGAGTCACTATTTAACAGTATTTTGAATGAGAAGGCATATACGGTATAATATGTTTAGATGTTCTTGCGCGAGGTCATCTGGCTGTACTTGTAGCCCGATGGTCACTGTTCTTGCATGCTTTACAGAGCGCGACCAACTGTCGTACTTGAAGTCAGCACGTTTTATTCAACACTATATATAAACCGTTTCATTTTGTTATCTTCTGGGGAAATCGAATTCCAGCAACCAAACTGTGGACGTAGCGTCTTTAATTAATTTTTTCTTTGATTATACTTAGATTGTTCTAGGTATATGTAGGTAACAAAGTTTTGTAACTTTACATGTAGTCAGTCCTGTGATCTAACTGATCCACAAGGGTATATTAAAACATTGATGACGACATGCACATTATATACCATTGTCCAAGATACGCGGTGTTTGCCAGTCATCTAAACAGGCATAATACATTACAGTAACCTGAGAGCTTTCGGGACAATATATATGTTTCAGCAACTTCAGACAGAATGTCGGTATAAATCGAAAGTTCGTAACGGTTAACAACGAAAGTCAAACTGGATGGAAGCGTTAGGAATTCGGGAAAAAGGGATAAAGTAATATACACTGAATATAGCTCCTCCCGCCCCTTCTCATATATGCAAACGTCGGTTTGTTCAGTGTCCAGATCTTGTATGTAGCCCTACTATGCTCGTTTAGAATTTGTTCCACTCTGATTGCATCCTTTCACTTATTGAATTTGGCTATTTCATTCAACACAATGCATATGCAGTCCTATAAACCCGTGTGTTAAACCTGAATCATATATACAAAAATGACGCACAAGGATTATATATTTACTCAGAACCCGCAGAATTATACTTCATCTAAAAGTTAAGCCACTTACAGTAAAGGAATATCATTACGCGCTGCTTTCTGTGTTTGTGTTTGTCTGTTTATTGCTATCCAGTTAACATGAGGGTGACGAGAATATACAGCTAAACACGGAGTTTTAGGAAGAATTTGTGTCTTTCAACATTTCCTTCAAAGTGTGTGTCGTGATGGAATACCTTGGCCTAGCGGCAGTTGATGTAACTGTGGTTTACTCCTCTACAAGCACTTGGTAGGCCTAGTAATAGTTCTTGCATCTCTGCGTGTTGGAACGATTAACTACCAACCAAGTCATAGGAATCGTTTCAACACAGGACAACGTATGTTACCTATTAATATAGTTTATTTTACGTTTTTGCAGCCACATAGGTAAATAAGATGGATATAATACATTCAACTGAAAGAGCCAGCCTTTGTAATTTTGTCACCAACATCCTTTTTCGAGTCTCCGAAATCTCCCAAATCACCGATGGTGGCGTCTACTGGAGCGGGACGGACGTTAATGACCTTGACCTTGACCTTGTCCAAGGCTCCAGCGGAGTTTGTCTGCAAAGGTGCTGGTCCTTGTTCAAGAGTGCTCCTTGTCATCTTTGGATCCTGCAAAAAGTTTGTCATAATTTAATATTATACGAGTATATAAATACGTTATGTGTTGTGTAGCAAGATTTAATGAAACTGGACGTGAAAGGTGTATATACTTATAACTGGGACAAATATTGTATCGTTAAAAACATTAATTCACATGTACACGCATATATGTTTCTGAGAATGATAAGTCTTTTGATATGATCGTTGTATACTGTCAATTTGAATTTAAGCATTTTTGGGTCATTTGTACAAAGACATGACGTTACCTTAATAATCATGATACAAAAAGTGTGAATTGTCACATTTTCAATGACCCGCACTGGAGTAAGTTAGCAAAAAATAAATAAATAAATAAATAAATAAATAAATACAGGATATACCACTTCAGTGTCGCTTTTTGCACAAGTCTTGTAAGAATCGGCGACTTCGTAACGTTTCTGGGTACTAGTACCGGTATGTTGTCGTCGAAAGTCAGCTGGCGCAGTATATACTGAATACATAGAAGAAAAAACAAACATATAATACACATGTTGCATTTTACTGAAGCATAACACTGATACAAAGGGCGAACATTTATTTCTTAACTATAACGTTACAAATAACGATATCTATATATATGCAGGGAGGCACCGTAAACTCAGTGCACAAGACTTACCTGATTTGCATATATATGCTTGTATTACACAAGGGACATACATGCGCTGACATATAGTAATGGCTGTATATATAAGACTAAATCTGACTAATGACATTTGCTTCAAGAGCCAAAGCTGGTTCAGCCGCCAAAAGTTCTTTCCCTTGTAGCCGTGCATAGAAAGGTCTTCCAGTAACCTGCGAATGGACGTGGGTTTACTCGGTTTCCTCCCATGATAGTGATGGTAGTCGTCCTATAAATGAAATATTCTTGGCCAATCAAAAAATAAATAAACCAATGAGGTGGAAAGCTCACTTGTTCGGCTGCGCCAAAATGTATACAGAATCGACGCTGATTGGCTGACAGCGGAGATACGATTTCCTGGCGTAAACCTGACAGCCATGGCCAAGAATGAATCAAGGTGTTATGTCTATATCTTAAAGCTGCATGACTTGCCTAACAAATGAGCAAATCATCAACAATTTTGCGTCTCTTTAATTTCAGTCTAGGTTTGTCCGATATCTGATGCAAAGCAGTGGATTATTACGGGCACACCGATTTCCTCCACCAATTAAATCTAACTGTGGTAAAAAAGAACATGAAAATCGAAAAACTGAAATACATAAATACATAAATAAATAAATAAATAATAAAACGTTGTACAGTTTGACCGCTATGTACCTTCTCTGACAAATCGCGAAATTTTCTCCAGCTTTTTGCCAACGAATGATTTCTGAACTTTTCTTTCACTTTTCGCAGACTCTGCAACAAAGTAGACACATTTTTCCTTTATCGAATTACCAAATTACATAACTGTAGGCGTATAAACATATATATATATAGTTTGATCAAATCGGACACAAATGACTGTATTCATCTAGAGTCTATGTAGATAATTAAATATAATAATTGCCACTATTAGTATTGGGATGCATGCACGGTATTTACGTATATGTTAAATGACAGGTATTCATTTATTCTAAACAGACTGATGATGCATGCAGTTCCACTGCTGAAAGTAACTTATTTAGGACTATACAATATAGGTTTACGAATCCACTTATAAAATAAAGGCTAGTCATGAAGAGCTGACATATATAGGCCTACCTGCATTTGCACCATCTTTATATTTGTCTCTGTGATGCGAACTTAGGAACCTGAAACTCATTTTGGCCAGATCGACAAGCAACCACGTATTCCCCGGAGTCAGTGCCACTAGATGTACAGTATCTCTGGTGTTGGAGCATTAATGTCGACGTCTCTTTTCGACGTTGCCAGCGCCAACGTATTGTTACGTAACCCATAGTTACAACGTTCAGCCTCTGGCATGTTCATTGCATGGTGTCTTCATATCACGAGCGCCTTACAGTGTTAAAGAAGATATACCGGAGATTGCCGGCAAAAATCGATCATTGCAAAACAGAATTTTGCTATTATTTTAGAATTGTCCAAATAACTACCTCTCACAAAATATTCGCCGTGTCTATGCACACATTAGCCTACAGCTTTTTATGTTTTAGGAGATTTCACCTATTACCGATTTTGAGCGTTAATATGTGCATAGTTGAGGCTAATATTTTGTGGAAGGCAACTATTTGGCCACAATTTTTATTTAGGAAGGTGCCATATATTTAGCTATGCACAGAACGTCGGTCAGGGCTAGGTCTGAATAGGATGTTTCATTTGTGAAACTGGAGAGTGCCTAAATGGCACAACACTGCCTCGTACAAACTTTACAGCTGTGTTCAAGACCAAGATCAGACACTTGGATAGAGGAAACTGGACAGAGCCTATACGACACAACACTGCCTCGTGCAAACTTTACAGCTGTGTTCAAGACCAAGATCAGACGCTTGGATACAGGAAACTGGTCAGAGCTTACATGACACTACACTGCCTCGTGCAAACTTTCCAGCTGTGTTAAAGACCATGATCAGGTACCTGGGTGGAGGAAACTGCACTGCGCATATATGGCACAACACTGTATCTGTAACTTTCCAGCTGTGTTCAAGACCAAGGTGAGGTAATTGGAAACAGGAAACTGGACACAGCCTAAATTACAACAGTTTCCTATAAACTTTCCAGCCCTGTTCATGACCAAGATCAGATAACTGAGTGGAGGAAATTGACTACAGCCTATATAGCACCACAATCTCTTACAAACTTCCCAGCTGTGTTCATGACCAAGATCAGGTACTTGGACACAGGACACTGCACAGAGATTACATGGCACAACACCATCTCTTACAAAATTTCCAGCTGTGTTCAAGGCCAAGATCAGGTACCTGGATGGATTAAATTGGCCAGAGCCTGTATGGTACAAAATTGTCTCTTACAAACTTTCCAGCTGTGTTCAAGATCAAGATCAGGTACCTGGATGGATGAAATTGGCCAGAGCCTATATGGCACAAAGTTGTCTCTTACAAACACCCCGGCTTTGTTCAAGACCAAGATCAGGTACATGAGTGGAGGAAACTGGACACTGTATATATGGCACAACACTGTCTCATGCGAACTTTCCAGTTGTGCTAAAGACCAAGGCCAGGTACTTGGATATAGGAAACTGGACTGAGCCTATATGACAACACTGTCCCTTACAAACTTTCCAGCTGTGTTCAAGACCAAAATCAGGTTCTGGGATACAGGAAACTGCACCGAGCCTATATGGCACAACATTGTTTCCTATAAACTTTCCAGCCCTGTTCATGACCAAGATCAGATACGTGAGTGGAGGAAATTGGCCACAGCCATTACAGCACCACAGTTTTTTA
Organism: Liolophura sinensis; assembly: GCF_032854445.1. Lineage (NCBI taxonomy): Eukaryota > Metazoa > Mollusca > Polyplacophora > Chitonida > Chitonidae > Liolophura > Liolophura sinensis. The sequence goes on along the minus strand of NC_088301.1, from coordinate 48,894,264 downwards.
CAAACTTCCCAGGGGTGTTCATGACCAAGATCACACATTTGGATACAGGGCATATGACAGAGCCTATATTGCACAACACCGTCTCTTACAAACTTTCCAGCTGTGTTCAAGACCAAGATCAGGTACCTGGGTGGAAGAAACTGGCCAGTGCCTATATGGCACCACACTGTCCCTTACAAACGTCCTAGCTGTGTTCATGACCAATGTGAGGTGCCACGGTGGAGGAAACTGAGGTCATACGGTTCCTTCACACCTTCACAGAAATAACAACCTTCTACACCTAAATCTCACACTTCAAAAATTGGCTTCAATGAGTGTTGGGGAGATCATCTCTTGTTTATTGTTGGTTTCAAAATAGTCTCTTCGGTGTTGCCAGAAATGTTTTTAGAGGGCGTCAACTATCGCAGTCCATGAGCCGAAGGTCCAGGAAGTGCCTAGGCAACTGAAGCCCTGAGACTCAAGCTGACTAGAGAGATGTTCTGACCATTATTCAGCAAGAAAATGTATCATTACTTGAACTCTAAACAAGGTTTAGGTTCTGCAAACTTTGGTATTTTGGATCACTGAGACATAGTTTAGGTCTTGTGTGACTGTAGCATCATGTCACCTGGGATGAAGCATGGAGAGGCAGGTGCTCTCACCATTTAGACATTGCATTTAGTATGAGAAATATCAGGTATGTAACATGAGAACTGCTGTCTTCAATTCTCCCAAAACATGTAACATTAAAAGAAAAACGACTACCTAGACGTAAAAGTCACATTTTTTCTACTCTTTGTTTTCTGTTCCTTTGTTTTGGTTTTTCTGCTATAAGGTGGTCATTTTCCTCTTCCGTCACCTGGTTGTATGATGGTACTTTTTTTATATACTTGCGTCTGCACTGAACAGAATTACCTGTCGGTGTGCGTGGCTCAATCAGTAAGAACATTGGCATTTTTATTCTATACCTACATGTCATTAGTAAAATTGTCAGGAAACTGAGCAATATGACCACAATAAAAATAGGTTGCCACTGGCTTGGAATCTGAGAGAAAAACAGCTTAACACTCCGTCCCAAGGAATTACTAATCATTTCCAATGGATGGAGAACACACCTGGCCAGAGCAGAAGACAGCACCTGAAAGTAAAAAATTCAAAATATGAAAAAAAAAAAAAAAAAAAGCCTACAAACAAAAATGTGGTTTAAAATTATTACAATTGTTATCATTTCCGTCACAGCTAAGTTAGAAGGAGAAGAAAAGCAAACAGGAGACAAACCCCAATATCCAATATCAGACAAACCTGCTCAAAAAACTGAACAATTTTTACATGCGTATGAAAAAACTTATACATACATACTGGAACATAGACTGAATTTAGACTTGCTCTTTCAATAAATCACCATAATGCTGGCGTATACGTTGTATAAGTGAAATATTCTGGAATATGGCATAAAACACCAATCAAATAAATAAATAAGTGATTTCAGAAAGAATTCTTCCAGCTCACTTTTGCTCATTTAGCCCACAAGATACTCACCACCATTGGGGTAACCTCCCATAAGGGGTCCACAAGTACTGCATGGTAATACTTTTCACAGTGGTTATGGTCTGTCCAAGAAAAGTGCCACAGAAAGCTGGTCTTTATGGTTTGCCATACTGTCAGCTTGTAGGGATCACAGTCTGGAGGGAGTCCCTATATATGGATACAGTTCATGTTTTAAACATAGTTGAACATATATATAAATACATTTCTTCAAATATTATTTGTTAGCAGACAATTTTGGCATTAAAAAATGTCTCTGCTCAGCAACTAGTGTAAAATATTTATCTTTAGCCATTAACTTTTCACAACACTGACGACACTAGTGGTACCTGGTATAATTAAAAACAAAAATTTAAAAGCTAGATTCAATCCACATGTATATGGACTTTTCAGCCTGCAGATGGTTTTGGGTTTCCCCCAGGTTCTTCTCAGTTTCCTCCCACCATATTACTGGTTGCTGTCGTATGAGTGAAATATTTTAATATACTAATAAAAAAATACATGTAAATAATTATATGGACTGCAGCCTCTTATAATTAATATTTTACACCTTACACAGCTTGTGCCTTCAACAAATAATACTAAAGATCACATGCCAACAAAAACTTACAGCATACACCAATGCAGCTCTTTTGGCTTGTTCTTTCTGGTACAGGCGAATGAATTCCCATGGAATACTAAGCAGTGCAGCAGCAATTATGATCCATGCAGCAGCCTTCACAAACCAGCCATAGTGATGATGCAGAGTGGACTGGTAGGTGCGAGTCCGTTGTTTAGACACTTGAAGTCGACTTGTAACGCTAGTGTATTGTCTACTGGAGCTTTTCCATTTGAAATAAATGAGAAAGCCTGTCGCGCCTAGCACTATCAGTAAAAGCACAATGAATAGCAGATTACCTGCTTGTATTACAGTGTAGTATAATGATGCCAAAATGGAACGAAAAGCTGTGATGACATATGCTACAGGTATAAAGAGGAAATTGAGCAATAAAGTTATGCTGTTGATCACAGCACTATATATGGTCCAGAAACAGTCAGACCAGTAGTGTCGATCAGAAGATGTGTCAGACTCCTTTGGACTTCTTTCGTCGTGGTACCCAATGGTCACTAAAATCCAATTCATCCATGAGGGAGCACCTCTGTTCTGTTCTGAAGCATGTTCTTCAGTTTTAGACAAACCTGATAAAGAAATATGTATGCATATGAGAATTAATGTCCAACCAAAAATCACGTTAAAAATCAGTTAGAAAGTAAACTACTTGTGAACAGCCTAACAACAGTATTGCAGTCTGCATAACCAGAGCGCTGCTCTTCTGCTCAGACTGCACACGTCCAGGCATTTCACTTTTCTGCAGACGTGGCAGATGAGCTAAAAGATAACATGGGAAGGTAAGATGAACAGAACCATGCCTGATAATACCCACACATTATAGTGTGTTAGACAACAGAACAACCTACACATCCACAAATTGTGAATGTCAACAAAGTACAGTGTGGGACTTATGTCACCTTGAAGAATTTTGTAGAAAGCTCCAGGTTTAGTAGACAATATTTTCAGCACCATCATCTGCATGAGCAAGCTGTACAGTAGGCGTAAGAAAAATGGTACATGTCTGGATGTCCGAACCTTCCTGAATAGCCTTCCATTGACAGAAGTTCGCTGCCTACCATCATTGTTTGTATCGATCCAACAGAACCAGTCAAACTAATATATGTGTACTGTATATTCAGGGGGACACGGTGGGAAAGTTTTATCGACATTTCTCTGTTAGTTTTATGCTCGTCTGTACTTGAAGGCGTCCTGTGAGTGTCATGTAGCCAGTAGTTTGTCGAAAGTATCCACAATGTGGACAGAATCCATGAAAATGTCAGTACATAGATAAGTGATTTATCTGGACATTGTCTTCATTTCTAAAGTCAGTGAAATACATATATAGTACACATATAGGGGAATTTGAAAGTTGTTTTTGTCACGAGGTAAAGTGATGTCAATTCATTAAAAAAAAAGCTTTTCACAACGAGCATCTGAAAAGGGATTCACTGACTAAGAAAAGGATGAACCTAGTCTTTATAACTGCCCACAAACTATTACAAACTAGACCTGCATGCAGTTGCACGGCTTCCTAACAATCTGTACACACAAATTTAAGCATCCACTTTCTAAAACTTTCCACTTTCTCCACCACAGACCATTCAAATCTATCAGTTCTAGGTTCTTCTGAAAAAATCCCAGGTTTGTTCAATGCAAGCAAAAAAATAGACGTAATCCATGTTAGACTATGAACAAGTGAATTGCATGTACCTTGGCAAAACCAGACCTTGTATTTTCAACGAAAACGAAACTATTTCAGCCATACTTGGCATCACAATCTCCCACAAATGAACTATAGTCTCATTCTTAAATGAGAAATGAATTTGATCAAATTTGACCCATATTCACCACCCTGCTTTATTTAGTCACAGTAAGATTACAACATTAACAAGCCTCAGCTTTTTATCGTACATTAAATATCATTTGTCATTCTGGATTATGTTAATGAGGTACTGTATTTTATTTTTGAGTTATTTCAGCAGGGGTAGTAGCTTTGAACCTGAGACTACTAAATATTACGTGTTCAAAAAAAGTTAGAATGGGAAGGAGTAGACTGGATTTGAACCCCGGCTTCTTGGACTGGTAGTCTAGTGCCTATTAAATTTCACAGTAATTGAAGGAAAAAAGAGAACGAAGATTGGCAGGAATGAACTGGATTTGAACCGCTGACTGCTAGGGACAATGTTCATTTTGGCCTTGGTGAAAGACAGTGAAAAAAGAAACAAAAAAATTGCTCTCAAATAGCAGTGCTGGGTCACATGAATAGAGAGACTTTTCCTTTGATCTACTGCTCTTGCTACCAGACAGAATTAGAATACACGCCCCCCTGTAGCCTAGAAAGAAGATCCTGTGTTATTTGAATGGGAGGTTTTGTCAGTTTTAGCACCTGAAAACTATACCAAGTACAAAAATAATTCTTACAGATTTGTAATCCTGACACCAAGCAGTACTAGACAGTGTGTTTATTTAATCATTTTAAGCAGTTTTTAGACTTGACTTACTTCATACCAAGCAAAAAGTGTTTGCACTATACAGGTATACAAGTTCACTATTTAAAATGCTAGGTTTACTTTTTCTATCTTTACCGGTTTTGGAGGTATTGCAATTTTACAAGCTGATTATGAATGAAAAACCCAAGATTTTAAACGCATTTTAATGGCAGAACCAACACTCATAGCCCTGTGGTCCTACTGTCCAAAATGAAGATCTGTAGTTGACCTATCTACTGACCAATTTTCAGCTTCATAGCTATTACGGTATCTGGTCAAGTGACATTTGAAAAAAAAGACACTAAAGTGAGCTATACCGGCAATTTAAAGAAAAATTAGACATCGCAGGAAAAAACTAAAGCCATGGTTATCCACAGCAGATCAAACTACATCTAATTGCTATGTTGTTTTTTTTTTTAAATTCCACCATCGGTCATCAAGTGAAATGAACAACCAATAGCGAACTTCCACATTTCTTGATCAATTAGCAAAAAATTTTCAATCCTGATACCCCCGATAGTTTTGTACATGCATATCAACTTTCAAAGTAATCAGATTAGTGGTCCTGGAGCAGAAGTTTTTTTTTAGATTTCCATACTGCTCTAATACGGCTGATAAGCGGGTCAAAGGTGAGTAAAGATTTTTACTCCAGCAGGTAGACCAAACAATTTGGTGATGAACTTGAATAAAACGTTAACAGCTGTGATCTAACAGTTGTCGGAAAAGAAAAAAAATAATCTGTAGCGATAACAGTAGTCTTCCAAGCAACGCTTGGATGCCTAATAAACAATACAACAGCATTAACACTTCTCAAACTTGTACATGTATGATGTAGTACCAATTATAACCCACTCCAAATTTTTGGAGCTAAGAGTATCACGAAACAAATTAAGCGGGCCTACTAGCAGTAATTGAGTAGTAAACGAGAGACTGCTTTACATTGTTTGTCGTTGACACGCTTCTTAATCTTACTGTAGATTCTTCAATGAACTGGCATCATACTCTCTGCCACATGGTGCACACAGCAAGTCTGACTTTAGTTCACGACTCCGAAAAAAAGCTAAACAGGAAGGCTGGTCTTGACATGGATCGAATCCCAGTTTTCGACACTATGCAAAGCAGGGAAGTGCCTCTACGGGTATTAACTTACCAAAACAACTATATATGTAGTCACTGATGCTTACACAGTCAGACCCTGCTATATAAGTCAAAAACAATAAGATGACAAGGTAAATATTGTAAACTGTAGCCATCGACTGACATGACGGAAAACCCCTTTTCGAATCTGTGTTTACCGCGGATTTCCGGGATTTTGCAACATCATATTTCATTGGACAAACACTGTCCACACACCTTGTGTCCTACATTTTCATTAGTCAATGCAGGGACACATTTATGTCACACATCATGTGACTGTAGATGTCACATGGCTTGCTTTAGATCTGACCATGGCAGCAGAGTGTTAGAAGATTTGTCAAGATATACAACATATCGTAACTTGTAAAATAATGCACACCATCATTCTAGAGAAAAGTAAGTTTCAAATGTGAGATTAATTGTTGGTCGATGTCACAGGACTGAAAGACGTTGTCAAGACTGACAGTTACCTTAAACTGAAACTAAAACTGAAACTTTTATTCTGAGAAGGTTTAAAGCTTCTGTTGTATGTGTGTTAAGGTCTTATTTGTAACTTGGAAAGTCTAAAGAGTTGGCATATGTATATTTATAATTACCAGCCTGACCACAACAGATACTGCATGAAAGCTTGAAAAGTTTCTGAACTAATAGTTTGATGATTGGTAAAGTTGCTCAGTGTGATTACTCTTATTGAGAGTTACGGGGAGAAACAACCCCAAAGATGTCAGACTAACGGTAAGGAACATCTATTGCTGTTCACCATTCGCATTAGATCTGCCCTAGCATAAAGACAATCGCGTGGTCTCTAGCAGTAAATCACTATAACCTGTTTTGAGACTCGTTTAACCAAAAGGATCCATGGCAATCAGGTCTGTATATGAAAAATAATCACATTTTCTATAGCCTCGTAGCAGCTCATGAGTTATAGAGAACAGGTCAGTTAATTTGTAGTAAATGCAGCTGACATTGATTTATGCTATGGAAGAATTAATGTGCATGTCAACATAAATCAATGTTTGTTAATGTCAATCTGACACTTTTGGGCCTGTTTCTCTTCATATCTCTCACAGATGTGTTGGTGGATAAGACTATGATTGGTACTACATGTGAAAATGGACACAGCATCATGTGTTATTTGCTAGTAAATTTTCTATGAAAGTTTTTCAACCTAGTTGTGTGTAGTGCTTCGTTAATCTGAGCTGAAGCACATCACCTCTGCTGAACTGAGGCACATCATCTCTGCTATACCTCTGCCAAGGAACATCACCACTGGTCTATGTTCATCCAGCTCTTCATTTAAGTTATTCAAATGCTCTCTGCCTGTCAGAAACAAAGGAGTATTAGATGTGAGCTTGGGGCATAGTAACATGTTGCATGTTATGCTTATGCATGTAGTATATTCATCCCATGTCAAGTAGTCTGTATTCCAAAGGGATGAAAGTTTGTAGAAAACAGCTTGAGCTTAAACTTATATGTTGGTACTCCATACAAATGTGATAAAGTGGGCACTTTGTTGCTTCAGTTTTTATAGCATCTCAATCAACACTTATTATTTTAATACCACTAACAATAATTGAATATTTTTGAGGACACCGATAAACAATCATTTCTTGTATGACGTAAGGATGATGTGGTCTAAAGATTGTTTTACTACTGATGTAACTTGTAAGTAATACAAGGTCAAACCTTACAGATCAATTCTTGCAAAATCTGTATGACTGTGAATGCACATGTATAACCATTACTTACTTTCAAAAAATTTTAAGGTATAAAGCAGATGTAACATAGCAGCCTAACAGACAATGGCCACATACTTACTCTTGCAGTCAGTGAAAGTGATTCGGCTTTCTGTAAATTCATTATATATCAAGTCATGTGCAAGCATGCCCCTACATGTATCTGAAGTTAAATAGATATATATGTATACATGAAGCATGGCTTATTGTTTGCATGCTGTGTTTATTCAAGTACAGCTGTGTATATGTGTCGTGAGTTGACATTACCTTCATAAATGAAGCCCTTTAACAATGGTAAGGCAGATTAGGAGTGTAGTCTTGCATGAAAATGGAGTACGGTTTTCTTACATTTCTGGCTTTTGTTTTGCTTAAAAGAAGAACATCCAACACGGTGAAGTTTGTGATGTAAGTCACAAGTTTCACTCTGCATTCTCAAAGGTCTATTTTGATGTTGTGTCCAGAATGGTAGTTATGTGCTAGATGGCCAGTCTATTAACTGGGTTGGGCCATTATTTGCAGCAGCCACCACAATTTCATGGTCGAAGTGAAACTAGTTGGTTGATTGCATTACATCTAAACTTGTGATTTTGTTCTTGGGAATGTTTGAAGAATAAGGGTACAGTAGTTGATGGAATTGTATCTCAATTTTCAGAGAGCTGACCAGTGCTAAATGGATCCATCCTCAAAGTTTTTCAATGGGTTGGTGGACTTGATGCTGATAGTTGGTGTGGATGAGCACACGGGACTGGTACTGGCTGGAGCAGGTGAAGACTCTGTATGTATACATAATGACATAACAATTTATGTCATTGTGTTAAATTCTTAATTCTTGTGCACCATTCTTAGGATTGTTTTAATAGTCTAGATCATGTATAACCCCCCCCCCCCCCCCCAAAAAAAAAAAAAACCAAAACAAATTGAAACACATGATATGGTTTAATGGGAACTGTGTTGGTTTGATAAATGGTCTTATTGCTCCAGTTGGCCCCTGAGCATACAATGTACATGGTGAATAATACAATTTGCAAAGATGAGGAGAACTAGCTAATTTTCATTTGTTATTTCATTGTGTAGTTTGAAGTCCTTTTGATCACTGCAACCAGTGACTGGGCATCAGCTTGTTAAATATGGTCCAAAAGGTTCACTGCAGAACCTCAAATTGTTATTTGTATTTTATTCACAGTAAGAAGGAAAAACATAAAAAACTTCATGTTAACCATAGTTGTAATCTACATAATGTATTTATTTATTTGGCTGGTATTGTACACCATATTCAAGAATATTTCACAACAGCCTGAATTATGGTGGAAGGAATCTGGGCAGGGAATCAGCACAGAATGGCCTTCTGGATGATGTACACTTTATTTACAGGTGGTCTATTCATCAACAAAGCTTTATTAAACTTAAATTGTACTTAACATAAGTTAAGTTGTACTTACATGTAGCAGAAATTAATTTATACTTAACATAAGTTGTACAGTTTGGTGTCAGCTTTATGTAAAGGTGGTCTGTTCATTTGACATAGCTTATTTTTATTTTAACATATTAATTTGTACAATTTTGGTGTTTTTTTATTCATTTATTTTTTCTACAATGTATTTTTCCTACATTTACTTTGTCTGCAGTGGGTAGATTTCTTTCAAGTTTCGAAGTCCACACAAAATTTGTTTCAATGACTAACCCTCCATTACATCCAATTCTAATCTACCAAATGCCATTCAGATAGCATAAATACGGAGCACAGGAAGTTATTCTTCACAGGTGCTCCTTGTATGGTGAAACCAGATGGCCTGGTGAAATGTTGAGGTCAGTGTCTTATCAAAGGGTGTAAAGGTGATCTATGTGATAAGTCTATCGTGCAACAATGATGTATTTTGCAGAAACATGAAGAGTTGGTAGAGGACTTATTCTTTGATTGGGAGTATGAACCTCATCTTCTTGTGGCTATCTCTCAGACAAAAGCTCTCCAGTTTTGCAATGGTGATGGAACAGATCCCTCATACCCACCCGTGACAGAAAAACCTGCTCATAACCAACCGAGCTCACAGCGTTACAGTGTACCTGATGGGATAGGCCGTAACAGAGTGCAGCCCAAGCCGGCAAGGCGTGGCTCAATGCATCCACTGCCTCATAGCACCACTTCACGCCCTCTTACACGAAGGACCATAAACTTACATCAGAACAGTCCAGTTCCAGATGAAAACATCAGATCTCTGCCATATTTTTGTTTCCCAGGTACTTGTATTCTAATTCCTCAACCTTTTCATGTATGAAAGGGCAACTTTAAAATTGATGTATGCACATTTTTAATTTGATTTTGGGAACAAAACTACTTTGATTGGGTTGGCTTTACAAAAAATACAATTTTGTCAGGCTACATAGAATAATGCCTTGAATATGCTTGAATAAACACCTTGCAAATATGCGAAAAGGTTGAAGAATTACAGCATACAATGTGTATTTGTTTAGAAATTGAGACCTTTACATTGCAATAAAGTGACATTGGAAACTGTTTTGCATTGAGGTGATGTATTAGAGGCGCTTGCCTTTCAGTCTCTATGACTCACGAAACGCGTGTTCAAGACTTGTTGTCTTCCACCACTTTACCGCTGCCCAATAAATATGACTGCCAGTGTATAAGTAAGTATGGCGATAAGCAACAATCACATAAACAAATGGTACTATGATGGCAAACTCAGCAGGTGCATTTTCAAATCATTTGTGCCTAATTGCTGCGGCATTTCTAGGGTGTTTTCTGGTGATATCGTTCCAGAACACTTTGTACTTGCTTCCACTAAACCAATTGTTATCCCTTGGGTAGTAACATATTTATATTTATGAAAGATACACGAATCTCAATGGAAACTGTCAAAATATCTGAAAAATTTTTACTGTACCACAGTATTCATTATTAGAATTAAGTTTCCTGCTATTTTAATGTGGAAATTTGTTCCAGAAAATGCAAAGATTTATCAGGAGCATCAGGAAGAAAGGGTCCATTACTTGGTTCTGACAGATGTTAATGGTGTTAAAACATATGCTGTCTGTCTCACTTTCTACAAGGAGTATGCCATAAATATGGTGAGATTAAATATGCACTGGTTAGATGGCATACATGCATACATTATATTTGGCACTGTCACTTGATTTACTGAAAGTACTGTCTTTGTGCTTTCAGAGGGAGAATATTTAAACTAATACAGAATTTTACTGGATGGCTAATAGTGGAGGGGATTTTCAAATTAAAGTCTAGGAATAGACTTGCTCGAATAAATATGCCATATCTAACATTCATCTTGGTCTTGGAATAGCCTGCACTCTTTTAAACCAGTGAGTACAGGTGGAGTGTCTGCATCCCTTTAAATATCTGGATTAAACATGTCAGATAGATCAGTGGAAAATTAATTTGCACCATGAGTGCAGCATGTTCAAGCAGGCACAAGTATTGGACAGTCCATTGGCAATTGGCAGGCTTGTTGAGGTGTTTTACTTGGTACTTCAGCATGGTGACTCAGTGAATCAGTATTTTTACCACATACATGTACATGTATGGTATTACTGGAAATGTTTTGTTACTGGTAGAATGATTTAAATACCATTGAAAGTGATTATTAAACTTACCTCATAGATCAATAAGTCCAAACAAGTCATTGAGTATTTATGCCCTTTCTTTGTTTATGGACTTTTTCTTCTTGTCGTTGCTAGTCTGCTGGGTTAGGATCCTGTCTCATCCCCCATGGACACCCTAACACTACAGGACAACCCTGGACCAAGGGATTTCTGCCCACCTGCTATGTCCTCATCTCCAAACACCCATACTTTACTGTGCTAAAGGAGTGTTTATCATAGTGAGTCTGTAAAGTTTGTTGATGGCCATGTCAAAGTCATTTAGTTAAAATCTTTAGATGAAAATCTTGTTGTTTAAACTTGACACTGGGACAAACTTTCAGATTATGTTAACACGCCAGCACAGTGCAATGACACAGGAGCCTCTCACCAGTGTCGTCCCTGTGAGATCAAGTACAGCTCATGCTAGCTTCCTCTCTGGTCGTATGTGGGAAGGTCTGCCAGCAGCGTGCAGATGGTCATGGGTTTCCTCCCACCATAATGCTGCCCGAAGCTGTATAAATGAAATATTCTTGAGTAAAGTGTAAAACATCAATGAAAGAGGAAATGCTGGGAGAAGAACAAAATTTAATAACATCACAAAATTGCAATTATTCCTGAAGAAGAAGGTTCTAGAAGAAAAGATTATTCCACATGAACAAATTTAAAAAGTGGTAAGCGAATACTACAGCTACATGATCAGACTTAAGATCTTTGGATTGAATTCTTGTTGGTTAAACTGGACTTTGGAATATACTTTCAGGTACTTTCTTACACTTTGAAGGAAACATTATTCCAAGTGAAAAAGCTAAGCCATCATAAGACTTCATAATTTCAGGTTTTCCATGTTTGTTTCTTGTATACCACAGTCTCTGTTGTGTGTGTTTCAGCATTCTACATGATATTACTACTGATCCTGATATGGAATATGACATTGTGAAGGAACGTGCTTTCCAGCTTATCATGACACCAGTTCCCCCTGCTGGCAACGTTTGCATTGTAAGGTCTTTTTTACACTTCAAGGATGTATATGCAGGGAATATCTTGCTCACTTTAGAATTTTCGTCTAACTACTAGCAGTATTGTATGTTATAAATCCTTATTGTGCTATTGGTGGTTATTGGGAAGAGTGTTTAGTTTTATTTATGTGATTAACTATTACTGAGAATGATTGTATTTGCGCGTAAATTGTAGTCAAAATTATAAATTATCCATTGACGTCTCACTATTGTTTTCTTCCCTGGCTGTCCCTAATAGGTGGTGTCAAAGAAATCCTGCCCCTGCTTGAGGATGTCTCTCATTGTCTCATTAAGGGTTCCTTCATTAAGTAAATTTCCCTTGAGTTCCCCTGAATATATGAGGCATATCATAGAAATCCTGCCCCTGCTTGAGGATGTCTCTCATTGTTTCATCGAGGAGGTCCTTAATTAAGTTCCCTGAAACTAGTTGAGGATGCTCCGAATATATGGGGCCGATCATAGAAATCTTGCCCCTGCTTGAGGATGTCTCTCATTGTTTCATCAAGGGGGTCCTTAATTAAGTTCCCTGAAACTAGTTGAGGATGCTCCGAATATATGGGGCCGATCATGGAAATCATGTCCCTGCTTGAGGATGTCTCCCATTGTCTCATCGAGGGGGTCCTTAATTAAGTTCCCTGAAACTAGTTGAGGATGCTCCAAATATTTGGGCCCATCATACAAATCATGCCCCTGCATGAGGATGTCTCTCATTGTTTCATTGAGGGGGTCCTTAAATAAGTTCCCTGAAACTAGTTGAGGATGCTCCGAATATATGAGGCCGATCATAGAAATCATGCCCCTGCATGAGGATGTCTCATTGTTTCATCGAGGGGGTCCTTAATTAAGTTCCCTGAAACTAGTTGAGGATGCTCCAAATATATGAGGCCAATCATAGGAATCATGTCCCTGCTTGAGGATGTCTCTCATTGTTTCATCGAGGGGGTCCTTAATTAAGTTCCCTGAAACTAGTTGAGGATGCTCCAAATATATGAGGCCAATCATAGGAATCATGTCCCTGCTTGAGGATGTTTGTGATTATCGGGTCATTGAAGGGGTCCTTTTGACAGCAAATTTCCTATGGGTTTCCCTGATAGAATATATGGGGTACATCAAACATGTTAAAGGGCATATGTCGATGCTTGAAGATGCTGTGTTGTCCATTATAAACTATAACTTTTCTGGATTTCCATAATGAAAAAAATTGTCTTCACACTGTGTCTATATTTCCTCAGTGGGCTAACAATTAACAACTCTTAGTGACTAAATGGGGACTTACGGAAGACAAATACACCTTTTTCAACTGGTGTGATCAGATGTGCGAATTGATCAGTATGTGTAATATGGTTTGCTTTGTTTCCTGTAGAGCTTCAGCCTGGAAAAGAGAGCACTCACCATTTGGCCTCCAGACTACCCAGACAAACCTGTTGTGGATTTCCCCCTTCACTTGTTATTCCAATGTTTTTCCTTGGACCAAATACTCACAGTCATTGCTTACATTCTTGTAGAGGAAAGGATAGTCTTCATCTCCTCAGATTACTCATTGCTAACTTACATCATGGAGGTAAGAAAACTGCCTTTAAAGAAGCAGTAAGCTTTTTTTACTGCGAAATAAAATAAACATGAGGTTTCAGAAGCAAAATTTTAGGTTAGATTTCAGATTACTATATATTTCACCTAAGGTTTGTTATGTAAATATGCTCATTACAAAGCACATAAAAGCATTGAAATAATACTTCTGTTGCACTAAAGTTTTTTTGATAAGAAATTAATCCAACTTCACAAAAACCCTTCAGTGGTCTGATATATGGTGGACGGCTCCATCAGAATTGAGCAATATGTGTCACTTCTAAGTAATAAATTTAGATGAAATCCAGTATGTTTTGATATATTTAGAAAAGAAGACATATATTTTTCATTATTTTCTGTTAAACTGACCTAAATTATTTTTAAAAAGTAAGGTTTTACTTATAATGTAATGTATTTAGTTCTTAAATTTCTTGGGAAGATTTATGTCTGTACACATGAGTTGTGGATGTGTTTATGTATGTTACTTACTCAAGGCATGTATATACCAATCTCTTGCTAGATTTTACCTGCGCATTGGTATTTTTCCATCTTAAATCTACAGTTTTTTTTATGTGATTACACTTACATGGTGTGGAAAATAAAATGTTTATTTTTCTTTCAGTCTTACTGACATGATGCCCTTTATCTTACTTTTCAGTCTTTCCAGCATTTCATCTTGCCATTCAAATGGCGTTACTCTTATGTGCCTTTACTCTCCAGCCGAAGCTTGGAGTTTCTGGAAGCACCAGGCACTTTCATGATGGGCTGCCACTCTCAGTTCAGACATGAAGTTGAACAGGTACTTTCAATTCACCAGTCATTAATATATCTTGCAATGAATTTTTTTTGTAGTTGTTTTTCTTAGTTTATTAGGGTTTGGTACCATATTCCTGACTGCCCAGGTTTATGAGTAGCGGAGATTCACTTTGCAGAGCCCAGGTACAACCATTACCGTGTACAAGTACAAAAATAAAAAAAACAACCTTGACTTGGTCATGGGTGAGGATTAGCATTTCACTTAGGCCCTCTGTTAAATATTTTTCATGAAAAGTGCATTTGTTCCAAAAAAAAGATACTATTAGTTGCACAAAAAGAGACATTGTTCTTTGGCACATGGCTATCAAGAAACCAGTGAATAATTGACAGATGCACACATACAGAGAGACCATAAACAAGTTTGATCAAATAGTATTAATCATGTAAACTGGAAAGTTAGTGAAACATTTATTTGCCTGCACAGATAGATGGGCTTGTGATGGTAGACATTGACCAAGGCAGGGTGACAGTGAATCAAACCATAGACAATGATGTGGAGAGAGAGGCCATGTTAAATCTGCCCAAGATTGCCTCGGACCCTTTCAGGAATGCATGTGAAAGGATTAAGTTCACCTTTGATCTCATGGAATTTTCCAGGTATTTGGAACATTTATAACTTTCGGTCAGGATCATTTGAGTGCAAAATTTTATGGATATTTGAAGGAACTATAAGTAGTATTGAATTAGACTTGTATGTTACTCCGCCTTTGAAAATGAAAGTTGTCAAATGTGACATTATATGGATGTACATGTATGAATGAAAGATTACTTTCTGTGTACCTTAGATTCTCTTGTAGAAATGTGATGTCTCTGCATTACATATGATATGCCTTTGGAAGAAATGCAATGGTGATAATTTTTTCAGGCCTTCATACTGTGATATCAGAGAATACCAAAGATTTAGAGAGAAAAAGATTCGGGAGTTCAATCGAGAGATTATCTTCAATGCACTGGCCTTGATGGTCAGTCTATTCAGGTAAAATGGTTGTTCTTGATCAAGTGTCTTTTTACACAGGGTCATGTCAGTCAAGCATATGAGTGATTTTCTGATATGAGTCATTTTTACTTTACAAAAAGCATTAATTTTACAATGAAGTGGTGTATTTAACTAAAGGTTAGCAAGATATTGTTTTATATAGATGAATGAACAAAACTTTAAGTTTTGCACATACTTATGAATGGATTTTGTGCACTTTGTTTCTTTAGAGGTTGACCCTATCAAGAGGGAATAGTTGTAGTGTTTTCCACAGTGTGGTTCAAAATGCCTAAATTCATTAAACCAGTTATTTGTATTTACCTTTGCAGAGGTGTGATAACTGAAATGAGAGTGGACTTGAAGAAGTTTAACAAAGATCACTTCCTCCAGATTCAATCTTCTGCAGACCGACCATTTTATGAGCGGGTTTGTACACTGTCAGATGACTGAAAACAAGTAAAATAGTAAAGGTTAAATAGCTGAAAGATAGGAAAGTGTAATGTATTTTACTGTATATACATAATATGTATGTGGTATGTATGTTACTGTGTATAGGCCTACATACATGTAGTGTGTCACACTGAAAAATCAAGAGAAAACTGGTTTTAGTTCAGTGGGTAAATTTGTGACATTGAATAGTTTAATCAGGGAATTTGGTTATCATGTCTTCCGAAAAAGCAAAAGTGGAATATGAGTCAATTCTGCAGGATGTTGGTGCTTATTTGCAGGTGATTAAGACAGACATGTTCAAGAAATTTGTTCAAGAACGTTTGAATGAAAAGAGAGATTATTGGTCAGAGCTTGAGATCGCAACGAGGATGTATGGTAGACCCGGCCAGTGAGTATCAACTATTCCTTACCATTGAAGATGCAATTCAGAAGTCATAAAGGACATAAAAACTGTGTCTTGAAAACGCATAACCCCAGAAAACTGGTCGTCTCATTTCTAAACATTACTTTAGTTATTTATTTGATTGGTTAAACATTACTTTGTTATGTTGAGAGACATTTGTAATTAGTATTTTTTTTTAGTACTTTATGTGTAGGCTTTTTCAAAGGGTGTAATAGCCAGTGGTGCATAATATAGAAAATCCTTTAGAGAATAGAGAAAATCCTTTAGGCAAATAAATAACAAGCTTTGAAAATTATGATGAGTTGTAATTGTGTAACACTTTTATTATGTTACTGCAGACGAAGTAGAACATCAATGTCAACAGGGCCTAGGCCAATCAAACGAGCTTCCACCCCAGCCATATTGACCCCTCATATAACAGTGGAGTTTGTCCGGTTTTTCCTGCCCACCCTTACAGAGTTTGGAGCCTATCTTCAGATGTGCCTGCATCAGCTTAACAGAACTGTCCATGTAAGACAATGTAAACTAACTTGAGACTAAATCCGAGACTAGTTGGAAAATGTAAATGTGTGTGGTAGCCCTAGCAAGTATGTGAGTTAATCAGTGTAAATAAAATTTCGGAGTGCATGAATTGTAGAGATGTGACCACATTTACTATGCTAATATACTATGTCCTGGAAGATAAGAGGATTGGTTTGAATTGAATAACTGAAAATGCTGGTATCAAGTTTCTGTGACTGGGTTGGATGTCCGGTCTTCAGCATAGCATTCTAGTGAGGCATCACAATAAACTTGTCGGCATTGGGCAGACTGGCTTACTTTTTGTACAGAATATCATAATAGTAATCTGACTTAAGAAATGTTGAACCCAGCAAAAACAAACAAAAAGCCTATTCTGTAAAAGCAAAACTTGGGGACAGATTGATCAAGGCTTAAGAGTTGTGTCATCTTCATGCCATAGGAATGTCGTGATGTGATCCAACGAGCACCTTACCTCTATCTACGGGCGATGTTCAGGGTGCTGGATGGGAGACCTGTGGATGCCATAGACGACTGCTTCCAACTCATCTCTAGCACTGCCAGGATCTTCCCTAAAGAGTAGGCTGTAATATTCTTAGTTCTGAACTTGTACCAGAAGTGTCCTGTCATAAACATCAGTCAATCAAATACATAGAGGCGCTCTCGCTGAAATGTAGCCAAGTGATAAATCAATGCAGCTAGTATGTACCAGGTATGACGCTGTTACAGAAGACATGACCAAAAATAAAATTTCGGAAGTCTTACAATGTAATAGGAACATCCTCTTAATTGTACACTTCTGTAATTGTATTTTTCAATTCCTGCAGTTCATACCTAAATATACAGTTGTTTTCTGTTCAGGTTAGTGATGGGCCTTTACAGCAACCTGAGTAAACCTCAGCTTGAACAGCTTCAGAAAAGACCCTATTTCAGGATGACAGATGTTTTCTCTGATGAACTGAAACCTGAGCCGGCAGCCAGGGACTGGAGAGACATTGGTGAAAGTCAGCTTCCCTCCAAGGATGTCGGTCAGTCATGAATGTATCTCATGTTCAAGGAGTAAACATATGTGTCTTCCAACTCATCAGTGTTTGTTGGACAGACACTTATACCTGCATTTCCTTCCACACTCAAAGATATGCTGTTTAAGACATGGTCATCAGACAAAATTTGCTGTGGTTAAAACCCTCACACCTTGGCAAGCAAAAGCTTAAACTGTTGCATCATGAGATGCTCACAGTATGAGATGACTTACACTCAGTATCAGTAAATACCCAACAATGTTGTAAATACACATGCATTTGACAAAGTTTGTCAAGGAATTCTGAATGTTTCTTTAAAATTTTCACATGTAATGCCAACAGGTACTTTAACATTTCAGACAAGGACAAATTTGCTGAGTGCATTGTATCCATGGAGATAGCCTTGGATTATGACATCATCCAGCGGCTATTTGAATCCTTGACTTTATTTGGTGTTAAACTATGTAAGTAACTACCACAGTTATATAAAAGACAAACAGTATTAATGCCAATAGTTCAGCAGTGTTAACCAAGTAGATTGTATCAACAAATTAAGAGGATTTGCAGTACAGGTACTTCAATTGATATACTGTTCCTGTGTGCTTTACCACAAGATTTACAAGTTTATAGTGAACTAGAACTGAATATTAGATTAATCATTTAAGCATAAATATATACAAGTAACTGTAGTCATCATATTGAATTGGGACTTGGTACATGCCTTCAACACAGTAAGTTATGGATCAGCTTTGGATCTCTACCTCCATTTTTCACAAAGTTCTGGCCTTTGGGTTTTTTTTTTCAAATGGTTCATCTTATTGGATTGGGAATTGCTTTCCTCAAGACAGTTCATTGAATTTGAACTCCATACATGGCTTCACAATCATGACTTTCAGATTAAATTTGATTTTTGGTCTGTTTTGTCCATTTTCAACAAAATTAGGGCCATTTTTATCCTGTTTTTAGACTTTGACAGTTTTGAAATTATTTTTAAATATGTTTCTTTCTGTTGAATTGAAACTTGATACGTAGATTCCCTATGACAAGCTACAGAGTATATCTGAGTGTCAGGCTGTTTCATCCTTTTTTAAGAAAATTATGGACATTTTTGTTATGTTATGGACTTGGATGTATGGCTCAGACCAGTAGGGAACATGAAAACAATACTTCCAGAATGCAGAAGAAAACTACATTAAACATGTTGAAAGATTTAAACAAATAATGACAGCAATTTCTTTCCCATATCTTTAAATTCCCAGGTGTTGACCCTGTGACCTTTGAGGTGTTCCATGACTGCTGGCAGGAAAATAAATCCCAGACTCAAGGAATAAAGGTTCAGGACGGCAAGCTGGACCATGAAGAAAGTGTGCTGAAGGTCTCACCTTTAATCAAAACTGACTTTGGCAATGGACGAATAGCTCTCACTTGCAAAAGGTAGGTGTTCAGAACATTCACAACAGAATATTTCAGGAATATAATAGAACAGAAAATTCTCAGTTGTCGACATGATGTGGTGCATGATGTGAAAAAAGATGTCCAAATGGCAAAATTATTTAGCAAGTATTTTTGAAAATGTTTAAAAACTTATCAAAAGTATACACTTTAATTTTTATTTTTACAGACTGTTTTTCCTGAAAGATGTTTCCAACAACTATCAAGAAATCATCAAACTGCGAGAAATTGAGCAAATAGAGAAAGTACAGATGCCAACATTTCTTCTATCAGATGTGGATGCTTTGAGAATTTATGGAAAAGGTGAGTGACATCTTGATGATGATAAGTAATATTTTGGAGGCCAGTTTGTAATATTATAATATAATTCATTACGAATGATTATTTTTTTATTTTATTTTTGTGTCAGCTGACTTATTTTTCCATTTTCTACAGGTACTAAATGAAGAATATTTGATGACACTTGGCATCACTCTCCCATTTTTGTGGAGTATGTTCTTATTTGTATTGCAGACAACTCAACCTTTGTGGCCTGTTTGAAAGATGAGAGGAACTGTTGGTTTATGCTGCTGTCAGAAATGTGGTCTGGGAAGCAGTATGCTGATGGAACCCTGGACTTTGGCGCTATTCAACAGGCAGCTCAAAATGTGCTGCTTATTGATGCTGTCATCAGAAGGTAAAGCTTTCTTATATGTATAGTTCAGATTCAGTTGAAATATTGTTGAATTCTCTGAGGTGTATAAAAGGGATTGTGATTGGCCTTTTTCATTTCTTTAAACTTTACTTTGACTTGAAAGACTTCCCAGAAAGAAAGGTTTGTTTTGCTTCCTGTCAAAAACTAGGTCTTAGATTAAGCATGAATACTCAGAATGTTTTTGATCACGGCTGTGTGTGTCAGTATGGATTATCATAGCTTAGTAGATGATCATTATGTGTAATTCCCTGAGCAATATTCAGACAGGAGGTATGGAAGCGAAAAAATTTGTAATTGAACAATTCATGGTGTGCATCACAAATGCTTCTAGTGATGTGGTGTGGGTTTGTCTGAATTGTGCTCTAAAGAATGTACTATGCAGAACACAACAAATTGCCTGTACATGTACATGTCATTTGGTCTTGACGTCCTTGGACCTTGGTTTAACAGTGGTCAAGAGGATGATACATGCCATCACCTGGATGTTGGGAAAGCTGCAACAAACCTCTGCTTCTTCACTCTTTGTCGAGAAGAAGGTCGCCACAGACTGCCTAAAGTAACCATGGAAACCTTGCAACATTGTGTTGATCCAAACATGAGAGAGAAAGAAAAGAAAACAGTAGAGTCTCTTCTGTATATCCCTGGAAGTAAGAATTATTAATGATCTTGCATTCTGATATCAATTTTTATACAGAGCAGCGAACATGTATATCACATAATGTTTTCCTGACATAATGTATTTGACCTAAAAATTCTCTGAGAAAATAGAGACTGATACATGACATAAAATGTTAGTTTTTGTGCTGAAACTTTAATTTTGCTGGTAGGATATCATCCTACGTTCCAGTTAAAAATCAATTTAATGAGACTGTCAAAATTTTTAAAGGTTCTGTACTTTAACACCTTTCTGATGCAGTAGACAACCATCTTGAAATATGTAAGTCAGCAACATTATACCTCACAGGACATAACTTCCTGTCTGTTGGAAGTTTTCTAAAAGCTTCATCAGGTTTTACTTCTATTTAATGTATCTGCAGCATCTAAGTAGGCCTGCCAAATGCCTTGTTGTTTTTCTGATAGAGATAACAGATGTCCATTTATATGGTTTAGATGGATAAATATAATTTTCCAAGGACTATTACAGAATGGTATGTCTCATATTAATCTGTTTTTGTTGCAGACCACTGTTCGGAAGATGGCCGACCCAAGCTTTGGTGTGGGCTGGGAAATGGAGTGATCAAAGTTTACGATGCCGGCACTTTACAGCTGGATACCAGTTTCACAGAAGCCAGAACAAGAGTGGTAAATCAGTTAAAATTATTACAGCATTTCCTGGCCAAATTTTAAATCTGTTGTGATAGAAAGATTGGATCACTGTTTTAAGCTGTTGATCAGCCCCATTCCAATCTTTGAACCAACATGGTGTTTCAAAATCATGCTAAAAATGGGAGTGAAAATTCAAATTGTGCTAGTAAGAGTGAACTAATCTTTAATCAGTTAGACATTACTGTTGTTAAAAGTTGCCTGTTTTGGATGCATTCATCTCTTGTTTAAGTGTATTGCAGTGTATGTTTTGTATGATTTACAGGTTTGAATCCTTTATTCATAGTGTAAGTGTTTATTTGACAATGCAGAACAAATATATTAACACACTGATTGAATGATTATAATTTGTGGTGCGCACAATACATTTTTGGTAAAGTGGAGGAAGAGTTGATTGTAATATTCCTAAATGTGAATTACTGTAATAGAAACAGCAATTCACAAATTAGACTAAGTCACCTTTGGCCTTATCTATGTATCAGATATGAAGGAAGGTGCTGCATTTTTTTATTTTCATCAATCATGCTTTTCAAGGTTACTTGCCCATGTGAAGCAATTTAATCTTCATAGTCATTAGTAAGATACTCTGCCATATGTAGGGGTCAGTTTGAGATAAACCACAGTTTATTCTAATCACCTCTAACCGAACATAATCACTTGTCTTATGTCACATTTTTCAGTATTTCAAATCAATATTTCACATAGTGTTACACTGGTTAACTGTTACCTTGCTTGATTAGTATTTTTATATTTGTTAAATGCATGATTTGTGTCTTTTCACATTTTTTTTTGGGTGTTTGTGTTGTGTTGATGTTGGGATGTTGCATTTCACCTCATCCTTAGGTATGCCTGTTGGCTGTCGGAGACAGCCAGGTATGGGCAGGATCGTTTTGCATTTACATCATTGATATGGGGTCTGTGACATGTGACAAGACGTTGATGGAACACCATGACCTTGTGTCTGATATGGTTCTAACAGAGGATAACAGGTTGGCTTTTTATTTAATTACTTGGAATTTTCAATCATATCAACATGGTTGAATTTTATATATCCCATGAAAGCCTTAATAAGAAAACCATAACATGGCTTTGGCTTATTAGTGTCATTTATGGCGTGCCAAACCACAAAGTAAATTTTGGTCATCTTAATATTTTTTGGACAAAATATCATTGCATTTACCCTCCCCTTTGTATTCCTATTTCCAAATGCAGGAAAAGTCATTTATTTAATTGAAATAATTAATGTTTGTGTATTGTGTCTGCCTGACTGAGTTTTAGTATTTGTGTGTGTCTACCATTGGCCTAACTAATTCTTCAAACTTTCCAACTGCAACCAATGTTTATGAAACTTTTATAAAGCTTACATCTTTAGTTTAAAAATGAATCATTTTTAGTGTCATTTTCATAATAATTTTATGCATAAATTCCACTGGAAAAAGTGCTTTAAAGGTGAAAAAGTTAAAGATTTACATTACTTCGATATATTTGGTTGTGGACTGTTGAAATGATTATCCCTTGCAAAGATTTTCATAGTATGATCTGCAGTTTTCTTCCATACACTATCACATGTTATGGCAATGGTTTATATGAAACAGATGTTTTATTACCCTTAGCACTGCACCAGCCCTTGAATAAAGTACATACATTTTACAATAAACCACCATAATATTATCACACATGTTTAAAAAAGTATTTTGGGAAAATATGAACTCTTAATTTGTTATCAGGAGGTGGTTGTATGGGTTATTCCATGTACCTTTACAAACTCTGTATATCACTGTTTTGGAGCCCATAACACACTTTACCAAAGGGAATAAATTGTTGATTTCATTGTTGTCTGTTTAGCATACATGTGATTTGGTATGACTTTCGGACGCATTATCTGTAAGTGCCTTATCACACCTGAAAGTTTATGACCAATGAAAGGCTATACCAAGATCATGAAAAAAAATTCTCACGTTAGTTTAATTCACTTTTTTACATTAACTCTCAATCTCTTACCTGTGGTAGAGTATCATTTTCTAATTAAATCCTGAATAACTTGTTGAACACCCGTGGTCTTGACCTACAGTGTATCTTCCATGTAATATTATATTCCTTTACTTTCTGTCTATATCACAGCTATGTATACTCATGCAGTGTGAATGGAGAGATCTGTAAGTGGGAGACTGAGACCCTACGGCTTGTACAGAACATAGAGTTGCCAAAGGTTGCCTCCCTTGTCAGTATTCATCTTCAGAACGACACCCTTTGGTGCTGTAAGTATGTTATGAAAACTTTTTTTTTGTAAAGCAGAAAACAAAATACTGAAAATTTAAATGATTTGCAAAATTAAATTCAATACAAAGATTTAAACATTAGAATTGAACAATTCCAATATTTCTAGGGTTTCCATGGCTACACATATGACAGTTGCAGTTGTTACTATAATTCGACAACCTTTTCTCATGTTTGCAAGGTGTTTGTTCAGTCATATTCTGAAGATATTGTTCTTTGTCAGCTGATAACATTATACTTTTTGTGAAGCCCTGAATCCAACCAATGTATTTTTGTCTCCAAATTCAAATTAAAAATGTGCGTAAATTGCACTTAAAGTTATTGTTTCACATGCGAAATGGTTGAGGAATTAGGGTAAGTGTTATTTAAATGTAGTTACTTCTTTGTCCATCCTTGAACACCACGGAACATTATTGGATGCCATCATTATTTGTTTATTTGTACATTGCATATACATGCATAAATTGTAAGCTGTTAAGCTTTACTTTCTTTTTTATTTATATCCAAGTCTTTATCCAATTATCCACATTTAAAATTTTCTTTACAAAATTATGAATTCTTTATAAACAAGTATATATTGAGTTAATAAGGTTATAGCAATTTGTCTTCCAGGTACAAAGAGAGATATATGCCAGCTAGCAGATGATGGAACAATCATGAAAAAACTTACATACAGCGACAAGACAGGACATCCAATCATATTAGATTGTTTTCTGATCCAGCCAACAGGAGAGGTATGTTCATAGAAGGTAGATTGTGCTATGAAGGTGTGAGTGTTTGATTTAAACTTTATAGAAACAAACTTATTCATACACTTTCATTTTCACATGTACTTAAGTTCATGGCATGCCAGAAATTGCTACATCATCCAGAAGTGATGTAGGCTATTGTCTTTAATAAATAATGTGTGTTTGACCTAAAATGTTGCCCATGGCTAAGTATTTTGCTTCTAAAAATGTTTTTTGAGCAAAAATGTAGATAATATACTTTTAAATGCTGTGATGTTCATGTGTTCAAATTGCTAGTTCTGCCAAAATACATTGTCAGAAAAGCAGTATATTGACCTTGTTCCAAAAATGACAGATATATAAAGATTTCTAAAGAATAGTTTCCTGTTGACACTTATTCTCATTGTGAGTTATGTATGGTACATATATATTGTTAACTGTAAGGTAAGTCCTGCGCACTGTTGTATTAATATTTAGTGCTTCTTCATTAGATTTGACACTGGTCATTATATTATTGTTATGTTTGTATTCTTGTGATCTTAAAACTTGAACAGGGCTAAACATTGTTAAACAAGGAACAGTGTATACACATTCAGGGCTTTATTTTATTTTGGAATTTCGTTTTTGTACATTGTGATTTAAAATTGGTGGTATGGTGTAAATTTGTAGATAATGGCTGGGTGCAGCAGAAAAGGGCAGGTTCTTGTTTGGGATCCAGATAGTGAGAATATCATTCAGACGTTTGACTTTGAGGACTGTCGAGGCATCAGCAAAATGGTACAGGTGGACAACAAGGTGAGTTTAATGTTTCACCTCTATTTCTGCTAAGTGCATATTACAAACTGCTGATTACATATGAAGGTTTTTATCTTTCAGAGTGAACTCCCCACACCTTTTATAACTAATTAGTAAAGCAAAATTCAGTGACTCAACATAATGCTATATGCCAGATTGAATCATTAGATTTATATAATGACCAGTTTACAAAAGTAATATCTTATCATTTATTCAAAATTTCTGGATCCAGATGTGATTAATGTCAAAGTTGTGCTTTTGTGTTTTATATAGCAACAAAGAATGGGAGTGATTGATGTTTAAATTGTGCTTTTGTGTTGAAGCTTGAATGGAACATGCTCTGTTTTTATTGTATTCTTCTGATTTTGATGTCAGTGGGAACAAAGGATGCTATGCTTTGTGTGTTTTGTGTTTTAGGATTGGGTGGCAACCATGGGTGCTATACTTCTGATTCACACCCGCCATTAGGCAGAGCGTATTATGTTATAGCGACTCTGTCTGTCTGTCTGCCCGTATTTCTGTCAAGCAATTTCTCCAGTTGCTTTTCACAAAAGGTTAAAATTTTTGGTGAATACATAGATACACAGGTGACGATGTGTCACGACTCACATTTGTCCATTTCCGCAGTTGTCATGGTAACCAGATAGCTATTTTCCTTATATGTACTATATAAATAGATATGATTTCGTATCCGGGCTACAGAAGTTTTCCACATAGAGTTTTAAGTTTTGCTGGATACATAGACACACGGGTGGCAGTGTGTCGCAACTTACATTTGTTCATTTCCGCAGTTGTCATAGTAACTTCATAGCCATTTTCCTTATAAATACTATATAAATAGACATGATTTCCTGTCTGGGCTACAACTCCAACGGTTTTCGGCATAAAGTTTTCATTTTTGGCGGAGACATTTGTCCACTTGTGTGGTTGTCATGGTAACTACATACCTATCATCAAGACCCATCATCAAGATCCATGAAGATTCGCCTCAGGGGTTGTGCTTACCACAATGCTGCTAGTGTTCTTTTATACATTTAAAACAAATGCATTTGTTGAGGCGTATGCTGTGTTCACCTGAACTCTTGTTGTGTTTTAGAATTGGGTGGCCACCAGGAATGCTATACTTTTTGTGCTTTAGGATTGGATGGTAACAAGGGATGCTGTATTTTTTTGTGTTTTGTGTTTTTTTAGGTTTGGGTGGCAACTAAGAATGGTACAATTGTTATTGTGAACACTGACACAAACAAAGTGGACAAAACCCTGCAGGGCCATGAAGATGCTGTGCGCTCAATGTGCTGTGCTCAGAGCCGTTATGTTATCACGGGCGCAGGAAGTCGTGACGGAAAAATAGCAATTTGGCGGGCATCTGAATCAGAGAAACCTGTGTCACCTTCCACAGAGTCAGAAAGTCCTCTTTCTGAGACGTTGTCAAGTTTAGGTCAGTCTCCAGAGGAAAATGGCAACATGGCAGACATGATGCCACAGGTTGAGGAAGAAGCTTGCTGATTAACACAGTGATCTATCTTCCATTATAACGTTCAGAGAGTTCTCTATGATAGGCTATCATAAGCTGGAAAGAAATCACACTTTCTGAACTGAGATAAATGAAAATTGTGTTGTTGAAATTGTCAGAGGAATTTATCACCTGATAAGGGATAGGAGATATACAAACATTCTTGTTGCTATGGTAACGATATTGAGATGGTTCACAATATATTTTACATCAGTAATCAAATTCGAAATAAAGTTTGTCTGAATTTTCTATGATCATTTTTACTGTAATGTGGTGGCCTTAATTGGTCTTGTCTACCAGTAAAATTTTAAATCGTATGAAATTTATACCTATTAAAAGGTTTGACCAGAAATAAATCACACATATATGGACAGCCTACAATTTGCACAAAATGCCATATTTATCATGAAATAATAGTTTTAAGAAAATTTTACTTTTTTATGAGTCCAAACATGGACATATATATCTTCTTTACCATGTACTGTGTAATAGTAAGGTTTTATTGTAAATCCAAATGTGCATATGTGATGTTGTTTTGTTACACTGTAATTATTTTAATGTACAGGTAGAAACAATTGCTATTGTTCAATAGATGTCTCTTCTTATATGTTTAAAATTACATAAAATGAAAGTGTGTGGTATGGATATGAAATTTTGCTCAAGTAATCATTCCATATTATTATAAAGAGACTCAGTACAACATTTTCTATACTTGAAGATTATAATTTGGGCATATTTAGATCATACCCCATATAAGGTAGAGGGCCAATATGTTGATTGAGGGTTGACTTGGAGTATGAAAATGCTAATATTTTAACCTTTTTTAGTCTCATATGTTTTTATTGACATGTGAAAGGATCATCATATTGTGGAGAAAATGGCAAGGCAACGTAATGTTAGTATGCCTCTGTTATATTATATAACTGATATACTGATATTATTTTTAATGACTGAGAGTATTTACTTAATCCATGTAATGGTGGATTTAAGTGAAATCAACTGATGGTTGAAGTTGTCAGTCAAGTTAATAACTAAAAAATAAAGGTTTGATTGTTGCAGTAAAACACAATATATGTCTGGGGGAAAATCCCAAACTACCAATCTTTCATTCATTAACTCACATCAACATAGCCAAAACAGTCTGGTGTGTAAGCATAGGAGGTAAGCTTTTGACTATTGAGAATGTTTTATTCAAGCATCCGAACTGTATATTTCCATTAAACGTGAAATCTTGTCTAATTAGTATGGGATCCATTGTCAGAACTGCGTGCAAGTTGTTAGCACTTTGATTGAAAAAGATTACAACGTAACATGTATTAGAACATCCTATCTGTTCTTTCACCCGGAAAAAACTCGTTTGGCTAGGCCATCACAAGTGCAAATCTTGGAAACAACAACAAAAATGCACATGACCACATTTTATGTGGTTCCTGTCTGTCCATTGCTTTCTAGGCTGAAGAATCAACAGGTGCTTTGGAACTGTTTGTTCAGCATGTGAATGGGATGTGTCATGACATTTCATGGGCTGTGATATGACATTTCTCGGGGTGTGATATGACATTTCATGTCGTTTTATTTGACATGAATGTCATTGGTGTGATGTGACATGAATGTCATGGGGTGTAATATGACATGAATGGCATGGGTGTAATGTGACGTGAATGTCATGGGGTGTGATATGGCATTTCATGGGTTGTGATCGTGATATTTCATGGGGTCTGATATGACATGCATGTCATGGGGTGTGATATGACATGAATGTCATGGGCATTTCATGGGGGTGTGATGTGGCATTTCATGGGAGTGTGATGTGGCATTTCATTGGGGTGTGATGTGGCATTGTATGAGAGTGTGATGTGGCATTGTATGGGAGTGTGATGTGACATTTCATGGGGGTGTGACGAGACATTTCCTGGGGTGTGATGTGGCATTGTATGGGAGTGTGATGTGGCATTTCATGGGAATGTGATGTGACATTTCATGGGGGTGTGATGTGACATTTCATGGAGGTGTGATGTGACATTTCATGGGGTGTGACGTGACATTTCCTGGGGTGTATGACGTGGCATTTCCTGGGGTGTGATGTGGCATTTCATGGGGGTGTGACATGACATTTCATGGGGTGTAATGTGACATTTCATGGGGTGTGTGACATGACATTTTATGCGGGTGTAATATGACATTTCATGGGCTGTGATGTGACATTTCATGGGGGTGTGATATGGCATTGTATCTAGGGATTGATGTGGCATTTCATGGAGTGTGATGTGACATTTCATGGTGGTGTGCTCTGGCATTTCATGGGGTGTGATGTAACATTTCATGGGAGTGTGATGTGACATTTCTTGGGTGTGTGATGTAACATTTCATGGGGTGTGTGACGTGACATTTCATGGGGGTGAGATGTGACATTTCATGGGGTGTGATGTGACATTTCATGGGGTGTGATATAACGTTTCATGGGGTGTGATGTGACATTGTATGGGAGTGTGATGTGACATTTCATGGGGGTGTGACGAGACATTTCCTGGGGTGTGATGTGGCATTGTATGGGAGTGTGATGTGGCATTTCATGGGAATGTGATGTGACATTTCATGGGGGTGTGATGTGACATTTCATGGAGGTGTGATGTGACATTTCATGGGGTGTGACGTGACATTTCCTGGGGTGTATGACGTGGCATTTCCTGGGGTGTGATGTGGCATTTCATGGGGGTGTGACATGACATTTCATGGGGTGTAATGTGACATTTCATGGGGTGTGTGACATGACATTTTATGCGGGTGTAATATGACATTTCATGGGCTGTGATGTGACATTTCATGGGGGTGTGATATGGCATTGTATCTAGGGATTGATGTGGCATTTCATGGAGTGTGATGTGACATTTCATGGTGGTGTGCTCTGGCATTTCATGGGGTGTGATGTAACATTTCATGGGAGTGTGATGTGACATTTCATGGGTGTGTGATGTAACATTTCATGGGGTGTGTGACGTGACATTTCATGGGGGTGAGATGTGACATTTCATGGGGGTGAGATGTGACATTTCATGGGGTGTGATGTGACATTTCATGGGGTGTGATATAACGTTTCATGGGGTGTGATGTGACATTTCATGGGAGTGTGATGTGGCATTTCATGGGAGTGTGATGTGGCATTTCATGGAGGTGTGATATGGCATTGTATGGAGGGTTTGATGTGACATTTCATGGGGGTGTTATGTGACATTTCATGGGGGTGTTACGTGACATTTCATGGGGGTGTGACGTGACATTTCATGGAGTGTGACGTGACATTTCATGGGGTGTGATGAGATTCTAGGGAATGTGATACAACAGTTATTGAGTCTGTGATAATGCCTTGTATGTGTTCATGCCCATCTGCAAAACTCCACATGTGGAAATATTTTTCTAGGTTTTGTACCGTGTACCATCTTCTGTCCAAAGAAGTATGTGTACATGTATATGTCTTTTTTATAGATATCTTAAAAGGATTTTTTTTTTTTTTTTGTATGTATGTATCATTAAATGTGGATGTGGATCAATTGTTTGGGTGTTTTTGGTTGAATTTCAGTCATAACTTGGATTTATCATGGAGCAGGGAATTCAGTCAAGTGCCATGTAAAACTGCCATAGCCTATACTACTTTCAGTGTTAAAACATTGCAGTTCACAATGACAAGTAAGTTATGTAATGTACATTGGTGATTTATGTTGTGTCTTTAAGACCAGGAAATATATGCCAAACGCAACATTTTTATTAACTTCACAGGTGTGTTTTTATTTTAATTTCTTTTGTGTGCATAGTGTGTTTAATGCAGTCATACATAGTTTATGTTTCGACATATAAGAGCACTGGTATTTTAAGTTTTCTGTTAAGACTCCAAGTACCTCTACCTGTAAGGTACCATAAATTAATATACTTTGTTGATCTTACAGAGGACTTACCTCACACTAGTAAAAGTGTGATAATCAACCTTTAGATTGGCTACCTGAAGACCATACATGCATATTCGTGTTGTATCAAAATTTGAATACACCTTTTGCACAATCTGTGGATATGCATTGGAACCAAAGACAAATTATCCAAATCAGTTATGAAGCATAAGAAGTGAAACAGACATGACAGACATGATCTTAAAAATATCACATGCATTTTGTAGTTTGCTAGATAATCCTGAATTTATACCATGATTTTTTTAGACTTCTGATAAGATTTATGGTCTATACGCTTTAATTTCGAAAGACAACATTGCCTTCACATCTTTGTTTGTCAAGATAGGCCTGTGATGTAATTAGTGCTATGCTTCTCAATATTATGTAAGCCAGTAGGTTTACGATTGGTGTTGCTAACGTCATTAGCTTATAAACTCCTCCAAATGCATGTGCAATGTCAGTAGGCCTATAGTTTGGTAAATATTTAATATACGTTAAAGGAGTACATAATAACACTTCACTATTAAAAACATTACTTTGTTCATGTCGGTTGACAAAAGAGTGTAAGTATTTTTGTAGTGCTACTTTGTTTAACTGTACGTATCAACTGATACTGACATACGAAGAGAGATGATGTGACTGGAACTTTTTTCTCCCTGGCCTATATGATAATATAATAATTTTTAAAATGAAGCAAGTGCAGTGAAGGTATTTTTTTTCTATTGCCAGCGGAAGAACTATTTTTTGAACGGAATAATGACTTCAGTTATGCTCTCAATGTTCAGTATCTTTCATTAATCAATCGTCTGTAATAAACACAGAATGTCATATATCTTGGCATTAAATGTCACCATGTGGTTGAAATTTTTTTAAATTTGGTAATAAAGTGTTGGATTGAGAAAATGTCTTGGTTTAGCACTGAAACGACTCCCGGAAGTTTCAACTTTTTTGTCTTCACCGTAAGTTCACGGCAAGTCAAGTCATGCATCGATGATCGGCATATTGTTTTAATGAGTTACTTATTGAGTTTACATGGGTTGCTGTGCCGGTAAGTCCCATTACAAAGAGAGAAAAATTCCTCCAGTTTTGTCAAAGTGTGCGTTTATTAAAACAAGTCACACGTAGGCCTACGTTTCCAGCCTGTAAAGGCCTGGAAATGGTCAGGGGAGATAATTTCGGGTCATGTGACCTACAGTGTGCAAAATGGCGAAAGAACCGAAGTGACCGTGTTCAAATTTCGTATTATTTAAAGATGATTAACAACAGATACGACGCGGAAGGAAGGCCATCGCGCCTGTCTCACAAGCTTCATTCATGCGTCGTATTTGTCTTGACATTCTTCAGGTAATGTATGAGCAATAGTGAACGGTAAAGCGCAGAAAAGTTGAAAGCCCCCTCCTTGGTGACGCGATTCTGGGCCTAACATCTGTGTTAACTGACAGATGACAGATTAGTGACATGTAAATTTTAATGGACCGGTTCCATGCGTCTCGCATTCTGCCATAGGCTGAAGGATAGTTAGGACGAACACCATCTGGGTATGGGCCCAAGAATTGAACAAGTATCGCAAAGTCACATAATGAGGCTGTAAAGCTGATCTCACTCCAGTATATCTGAACTCATATAAATTGTACAGGATTCATGCCGTGATTATAGTAAGACACAAATACAGATTAATGAAATAAATACTTCCATGTACATATTTTTTTGGAGAACAAAAGTTTTTCACCTTGATACTATTGGGTTCTGTGTTTTAAATAGCTTCTGAGAGATAGTTGTAACAGGTGGTTATTAGAGCTTTTTCAGAATAAAATTTTCTAATAAATGCCTCAAATAAAAAGGAAAATTGGGTCTGTAATTCCATCCTATTTATTTTGGATTGAATGTATTTTAAGTCTGTATTTCTTCATTTTCCCCAAGTTATGCGTTATTTCACGCAACAAGAAAGACATTTAGTAATGTGAAGAAGACTGTCAGCTCTGAGTGGACACCATCATTTCAGAATAGTTCTGTACCAAGATTAAAACCAGATTATGTAAGTAATCTTACTGACGAAAGAGTTGGCATAAGGAACCAATATTTATAAATGTTTATGTTTTTGTAATATTCATCTAAGTAGATAAATACTGGTTTTAATGGGTTTTTTTCTTGAAATACTGATAGAAAATAATACTGTCCAGCAAACATGTATAAAGTATTTAAAAAGTAAAGTATTCATAAAAAGTACAAGTTATACTTTTATGTATTATTGTGAACACATTGGTTTTAATGACATAGAAAACATGGATTTGTTATTTTCTGATTCATGTATTAAAGCGATGTTCACAATGGCGTGTTCTTGTAGTTGTGGAATGCACATCATATGTATGCAACAGAGAAGGATGCAGAACCATTCCTTGGGGGACTTGACACTGCCTTTCTCATCTCTTATGCTGTTGTGAGTGTGTACATGTATTCTCATCAAATCCGACAGACAAGAGAAAGAAGACTACTGGACTTGGCATTAGCTGGTCCTAAGTTGAATGAAAGAAAAGATGATCAGACTGTTCTACAGTTTAAACATGTCAATGTTTAATGTCCAGTAGAAGCCATGTTTTCAGATGATTGTCTTTAAACTGAAGTAATGTTGATAATTACAGGCCAGTCAGACACATTCTTGAGTAACTCCAGAACAATATTCCACAGGCCTTTGACCAGTGTTACTTTTGAACAGTGAATGTCTGTCACAATGGCTATAACTCAGTAACCATTTGAGTCACAAGCATAGTGATTTCTATACTTAATCTTTCGTGTTGACTTAATTGATGACATATTGGATCATGGTTATAGTTAACATATGCATGTTTGAGTAAACACAGCTGTATTTTGTTTTACACATTTGCAGGGCCTTTATATAAGTGGAATGCTGGGTGATAGGTGAGTGATAATCCAAACTATATTTTTTTTTTCTTTTTCACATTAATTTATGTTTACAAAATTCAAATTGTTTTAAATATTAACATTCCAGAATTGTCTAATTAGTTTTGGAAGCAATTGTTGCTAAATCCGCTTTCAATTTCTTCTCTCTCTATATATATGTAAAATTTTTTGGGATGGTACTGTTTTGAAACAACATAGCTACATACATATAACATCTATTTCACCAGGTCCTGATTGCCACAAGTATTTGTAATGCCTCACAACAACCACATCTTACAGACAGTTTGAGCTTCTTGCTGTGAAACACTAGTTATTAGTTACCTGCTCAAAGGTATATGTAGTTTATAAATTCTTATTTTGTTTTTAGATTTAATATGAGACTGGTTCTGTCATTTGGGATGTGCTCTTCTGCACTAACAGTGAGTAGGAAAAATTCTATTCATTTTTTCTATAGCATTTATAATAATACAATGTATGCTGATATGATAACTTTTTGACATCTGAAGAAATTAGTTTTAATTTGTTTAAAACCAGATTAATGTTTTCAGTGCAATTATTGCGTGTCATATTTCATTTGTTTCTAAACTAGGATGTGCATGTATTTAAAATAGACATAAATAGTTGAATGGTTCATTTGTGAATTTAATTGTTTTACAGGTGTTCATGTTTGGAGTTGTCACAGAATGGACTCACCTGTACAATCCATATATATACATGGCCACCTGGATACTGAATGGACTGTTCCAGTCGACTGGTTGGCCTACTGTTGTGGCTGTAATGGGAAATTGGTTTGAAAGGTCAAGGTGAGATACCCATTAAATGTTATCTTTGATGTCTCCTGAGAAAATACAGGAGCATGTTTTAGCTGAGTGTTAAGATTTATTACTCCAGCCATCAGGTGTGGGTTTAATCTGTGTCGTGCATAAGAAAGTTTGTCATTAATTTGCCACAGGATGTCAGGTTTGCCTTTGTTAATATTATCTCCTCCACCATAAAACTGACTACCATCGAAAAAATGGAAAACTCTTCGGTAAGAATCAAACAAAAAAAAAAAAACAATAAGAAATAATAGTTAGCGTGCATACATTGTTTTCAGTATATTGTTCAGCTTACATCTGATATTTTAGTATTGGTGGGGTGATTGCATGAAAAATGAGGATTAAAATTGGTGTTTTTGTTAAACATGATGGAAAGAGTTAATTGTTTGGGTTTATTTGAATTTCCAGTCGTGGTTTAGTCTTTGGCTTGTGGAGTGCCTGTGCCTCTGTGGGTAATATTTTGGGTGCTGTGATGGCTGCCAATGTCCTAAACTACGGCTATGAGGTAATATACCCTATTCTATCGCAATTTGTTAAGGTCAGGAAGCGTTGATGAATGAATGAATGAAAGGCGAACCTTATGATACAATCTGCCATGCAGTATGGAATACTCGTTATACCATATTATCTGAATCTATAGTCCTCTTCAGCCATACATGAGAAGGTCTGCCAACAACCTGCGGATGGTCGTGGGTTTCCCCCTGTCACTCTCTCGTTTTCTCCCATCATAACTCCCTACCGTTGTTTAAGTGAATTATTTTTACATGTATGCTGTAAAACACCAATTAATTAAATAAATAAATGAATAAATCTGAATCCATAGCTAGACTGCCATTATACCTCATCAGTTTTCCAGCCTGCTGATGGTTGTAGGTTTTCCTTTTGGGATCCTCCTGGTTTCCTCTCATGATAATCCTGGCTGGCATTTTGCAAGTGAAATTTTCTTGTGTTTGACATAAAACACCAGATAAATCAGTTTTCTCTTTGTGACTTGGCAGAGTGGTTCACTTTCATTCATCTGGATTTCTGACCATGGTCGTAGAAGTGTAACACTGTTGAGTAATGGGATCATTCAATGAGGACATATTCAGAAACCACTATCCAGGTGATTTTATCTGCATTCCATGCATGTGCAGACGGATGCTGTTTTTTTAGAGCATCGGTAGTATAAATGACCAACAAAGCATCTACTACTTTGTCTAAACATTGGGGTGGGCGAGGGGCATGGGGAACACCTGTTGACCCAGTTTGTCATTGTGATTGATTCCTTCATCTATTTCAGTACACCTTTCTGCTGACCTCTAGCGTCCTTTTTTGTGGTGGAATAGCCATTTTCTTTGGACTACTCAGTTCCCCAAAGGATATAGGTGGGTACTTCCTCTCTTTGCAAATGAGTTGCTGGATGGTGTTCATTGTATTTGTGAGGTGCATAGCCAACTACAGGTAACATTATGTGACCTGTAATGGCAGTTTTATTCACTGAAAGCAGGGTTACAAGAGAAAATCTTGCACTGTTATGATTGTATATCTAACTTTTTGTTTTTATTCTGTACATATTGACCAGTTTTGTGTTAATGTTTCATTTACATCTACGCCATGTCTACACTCTGTTATTAATTGTTTATCATTTGAGAAGTCACACAGAGACCATGCTTAAATATGATGTTTTTATGTTTAGAATATTGTCGTGTGAAATTTGGTCATTTTGTTTTCAGGATTACCAGTTGCTGATGACGACAATCCACCAACATGTAGCATCATCAATGATGCTGATAGAGGTAAACTTTTGACGAAGATTTTTTGTGTTTTTTTAACAGTTTAAGGGTTCCTTGATGATCAAGTAATATTATCATTTGTTAAAATCTGTTTCATACTGAAATTTAAAAAAAAGTTTGATTTCATTCTTGGCTGCTTCAGTGGATACCGAATTCTTAATAGTAAGAGTCGAAAATTTATTTATTTATTTATTTGATTGGTGTTTTATGCCGTACTCGAGAATATTTCACTTGAAAATTAAATCTAGTGAAACACATTTGTTCTGGAGTGCACTGGATGGCTCTCTCTGGGTCAGATGGTTAATTTTGTACTTACAAACTTAGTAATTCTGTAAATGAACTTTTAATCTGGAATTCTTATGAAACCATGCAAGGTGCAAATTTAACGGTGCGCATAACTGGCAAAACAGGGTTTGGGTGACCTTTGGTGTGTTTTTCAGTTATAGAAATAACTCTGC
Organism: Liolophura sinensis; assembly: GCF_032854445.1. Classification (NCBI taxonomy): domain Eukaryota; kingdom Metazoa; phylum Mollusca; class Polyplacophora; order Chitonida; family Chitonidae; genus Liolophura; species Liolophura sinensis. The sequence continues at coordinate 48,857,719 of NC_088301.1, read as the reverse complement.
TTAGTTGGTTAAAAATTGATAACAAACATGCACAATCTATTTCAAGCAAGATTTTCATGTACATGTTTTCGACAAGATTATTCCATCAGGCAATATTTTACTAGGTAAACAAAAAGCTGTGCACATGCATTTTTCTGCTATGGACTCTCTGGAATTGAAGAGATTGTATATGTTATTACGTGTACCAGTAATGCATCAACAGACAGCCTGTATAGTAGGCATGTGTGACTTCTATCCTTTTACATGTGTGTGTTTTTGTGTGTGTGTGTGTGTGTGTGTGTGTGTGTGTTTTGTTTTGGTTTTTTGTTTGTTTGTTTTTTTGCCTGCTTTTTAAACATCTTCTTTTTGTATATACCTGTATATACCCTAAAGTTGTCTGACCAGGTATGATATATATGGTTTGTTCCTTACAGCTCCCCTTCTAGATGATGAGAATGAAGAATGTGAGACTACAGTACAGACTTCAGCTGCAAAATCTGTCAAAGCAGTGAGCTTTTTCACAGCAGTTTGTCTTCCCGGTGTTGCTTTGGTATGATAACACTTTTTGTTTCACACTTTATTCTACTGCCCGAAGAGCTCCTTGCTTATATTCTCATTTTTTATCCAGCATTAAATCTGTAATTATGACTGATTGTGATTGAAGACATGGAAAATACTGATGGGGAATTTAGCAATGTTACATGTGTTTGTTGTTTTTTTTTTTTGTCTCTACATTTCTTATGTTGGCTCTCATTCCAGTACTCCCTGTCTTATGCCTGTCTCAAGCTCGTGAACTACTCGTTCTTCTTCTGGCTCCCATTTTACCTAAGTAGTGCCTATAACTGGGAAGAAACAAAAGCTGATCAGATATCAATTTGGTATGATATAGGAGGCATTATAGGTAAGGTGGACACTGTATTTGCCTCATAACTTTAACCATGCCTATATGTAAAGTAGTCAGTTCGTCTCATTCTTTGAGTTCAACTCATAGAAAAGTGCTTTATGGTTTATTTGGAAGGTCTTATGATATCCTACTAGAAAAAATGTAAGTTTCAGCACTAAAATAATATTTTATGGCCTAAAATTACTACATTTTTTTTTTTACGAACATTGCAATCCTGAGTAATACATTGTGTTATTTTACATTGCAGGTGGAACAATAGCTGGATTTATTTCAGTAAGTACAATATAAGTAGTGATGAGTGAAATTTTGCTATGTAGTTCGCGCTATGTTCAACACAGTCACAGAAGTTACACCTCTGCAATTACAACCCAACCACTGAAATTTCACCTCTGTCATTACAACATTGACCTAGACCCTGAATTTTCACCGCTGCTATTACAACATTATCTTGGCTGCAGAAATTTGACCTCATCCATTACCGCATTAGCTCATCCACTGAAATTCCACCTCTGCCATTACAGTATTCAATCAAATACTAAACTTTGACCTTTGCGGTAACAACATTATTTTAGGCTCTGAAATTTCACCTCTGCCATTTTAACATTAACTTAGCCTCATTAACTCATCCACTGAAATTTTACCTATGCCATTACAACATTAACTCACCTACTGAAATTTCACCTCTGGAGTTACAACATTAACTCACCCACTGAAATTTCACCTCTGCCATACGACATTGACCCTACCACTGAACTGTGACTTCGTTCACTGCAACAGAAACTCACTTAAATTTAACCTTTGCCATTACAGCATAAACGAAGCAACAGAAATTTCATCTTTGACATTACATCATCAAATTCTTTATCATTTTAACCATTAAGGAAACTTAAATAGTAAAATCTCTCCCATAAGAAGGTTAAATAATTTGACACTAAAAATGTATTTTTCGGGGGGTGAAATTACCACAAATTTTTTATGTTGTATGTGTGAATGTAAATACTGTACAAAGTGTTTATCTTTCTGTAATGTTGGCCACTGTCATATAAGTGAAATATATTTAAGTGTACTACCCATACTCTTTCAGGATTGTGTAAGGAAGAGGGCAGTTGTTGTTATTCCAATGCTGATACTTGCCATCCCCTCGCTCCTTATTTACAGTGGTAAGGTTCTTGTGTTCTCACAACACTTTCCTCATATCTTTAAGGAAATTTTGATTCAAGATTTAGAAAATTTTGTTGTATATGTTGACAATATTTGAGGTACATTTCATTTTATTGGTAGAATTACACTGTTATTTTATTATTCTATTGAGTTGTTAATGTGAATGTTGTTGATGTAAATTATAAATGTCATCAGAAAGACAATGTTATGGATGTCAAAAGGTATGAATGAAATGAAATGTACATTTGAGTACAAAGTAGTGTGAGTCCAAAATTGTGCTTTAGTTTGAAATGAATGTAGTAGTTACTTTTGATCAGGTGATGTATTTTTTCCCCATGTGCATTGTACATTTCAGCTTCCTCTGGTGATACTGTGACAAATGCAGCTCTAATGTCAGTAGTTGGCTTCTTCATTGGGGGCGTGGCAAACCTTGTTAGTGCGGCTATATCAGCTGATCTAGGTATGGTTGGGCATACACAACCCACTCACAGTTTCTATCAATTGTTTCATTTGGGTAGTGCAGGCATGAAATACAAAGTTATACTGTATATTTGAAACTCACAAAGGGTCATTCTCCAAAAAGGGATACTTTCAATTCATGAAATTGTCTAACAGTCACCTCCTCTGTTTAAATTTATAACAATGTAAATCCAAACATTGTTATTGTTTTGTTACAGTTTCATTTGTTATTATCTGATATATTACAACATTGTCCTTTTTGTTAGCTACTTTATAACTATGTGAACAGTTATTAATTTGATTACAGGTTTGATTTATAGCAATATGCTATTTCCCATAACAGCATCAGCATTTTAATTGGTTGAGTGTATACATGGAGACGAGTCTTCAGCTCTTGCAGTTTAGTAAGAATTTGGAACAAAACTGAATGTGGCCCATAGTTAGTGTTGTAATTTCTTTGAAGGTCGGCAGGAGGAGTTAAAAGGAAGTAAGGAAGGGCTAGCCACTGTAACAGGTATTGTGGATGGCACTGGGAGTGCTGGGGCGGCCATTGGACAGGTGAGAAACCATAGATAAATGTTGGTTTCTTAAAATTGCACAACTTACAGGTATAATATCTATTCATCTTTGAAAAAAAATGCTCTGCCACAAGTATGACACAAGTGTGACAAGGCTGATTTAGTATAATTTTTGTCTTGACTTTACAGAAGCTAATGTTGCTGAAGTTCTCCTTTCTGTTTTAGTTGTATTTGCCACTCTGAAATTGTTTCTTAGCCGTCATCACCCAGTATCTGGGTCAAATTTAAGATAATATTGATGATTCGCTTTAATATATTTACTTTACATTCTGTGGCCTTGTCATCATTCATATTATGACAGGTTCATTTTGTCTTTTTTAAGGAAGAACCCCAATTTCATTTCAAAACATAAATAAAAATAATTTCAACAGGCATTTCCGGTGTATGTGATTATCTCCCTTGTTGATTCACCGGATGCCTGTGTTTCCCAAGATAACTCTTTTGTCTGATTCTAAATTGTCATTGGCTTTATTTTAACAATCAATAATGCTCCAGATATTTATGTTATATCCAGGAGAGATTCAAGGCTGATACGTTTTTGAATAGGAGAATTTAGTGGTAATTACTTTAAAAAACATGTACATTCATTGGTGACCCACTTTTTTTTTTTTTTTTTTTTTTTTTTTTTTTTTTACAGATTCTTGTGCCTGTTATTCAGTTAAATCTAGGTTGGCATGCTGTGTTTTATGTTTTCATCATCATGGTAAGATATGTTTTTAATAATTGTCTTTCTGTGTATAGTTCTTTGTTTTTTTGGCAAATTTACATGAAACTTTAACCAGTTTGATAACTTCTTGTGTGTAAAAATGCTAAAATAAATATATGGTTTATAGGCAAGGTAGGATATGAAACTGAAGCAAAGAGGAATGTATGTATGGATGGGGTTTAGTGCCATACTTAAAAGAAGAGGATTGGCAATTGATAATAATAATATTATAAGTATAATGTAATAAGTTTTCACACAAGGATTATCTGTATTACTTGATTTTTCATTGTACTGGTAACAAAACTTTCTGCTTATTTAATTACAGACGTTCCTGACAGGTGTTTGCATTTTCCCACTTTTTCTGAGGGAGTGTAAAGATCTCTGTACGTGCAATCTGAGATATTCCTGGTACACTGGTCTCACTAGGAGGAAGCCCACAAGACTAGAGCCAGGGATTGTGAACCATTCAGACCCAGAGGATGATGTGGATGACCCAGTGTCATGACCTCACATGTCTATGATAATAATCTTTGTACTGTCCTCATTTAAACAGTCAACTGTGATTGTGTTTCTCCATTTTTACATATAGCTCAAGTATTCAGGAATCTTCATCTTCAAAAATCACATGTATTTATTTCATGATGATGTCTTACCAAACATCCCTAGTGTACCAACTTACAACACGTACATGTAAACATTCTGTGAGGACTGTGTAAATCTCCTGCAGATGGAGGGACAAAAGATACATGTAGGTCCTTTTCCAGTATAGGCCTATTCACTGCAGAATGTGTATATTTTCTTCAGAACTTCTTGTACATATTCAAAGTAAAGTGTTTTTAAAGTGGAAAATTAACATAAAAAGAATGACAAAAATGAGAGAATGATTCATGCATGTTCTCTAAAGACGGTTCTACTCACTTAATTTCATATAATGTAGGCGCAAATTTTTTCTTAAAATTTAGTCACATTTCAAACGTCAAACTTAGGTGGTGTGGTATTTTTTGGGGATGCTGTAATATTTAGTAAGGGTCAATAACTTATAGTAACAATTTAAATTTTAGTCTTTGGTGTTCATGAACACTGATCTGTGATAGTACAGTGCAGTATTACATTACATTGATGAGGAGAAATGTGTTTAATAATCAAACAAGCACATGTATGTGTTGGACTTTTTATGTTGAAAGTACCGGTATTATACCAAGCCAGGTGTTCTCGTTCTTATGAAAAGTAAACTGGAACCTTGTTTAGGTGAAAAAGAAAACAGCAGACAAACACTAAATAAGGATCCATGGATACATAAGTAACAAAGTATATCAGAAACTGAGAGGTCAAAACTAAGAAGTAGAAAATTCAGTTTCACGTCACTGTCTGTTCTCAGATTATCAGTATCATGTGAGGTACATCAGGCCAACCATGCAACCCAGAATTTACCAGCACATCACACTAAAAAGAAATAAAATTAGTTTTGGATATAATTTTTTAAGGACTCTCCGATGACGCCTGCGTACTATTTTTTTCATTATTCTAAATTGTTAACAAGGTTAAAAAGCCGTTGGTGAGAAATGTATTAAATGGACCCACGCACTTAACCCCAAAATTGGGTGTTTGAAGGTGGTCTACTGTGGGTTTGTAACTAAGACTATAACCTAAGAGATACTTTTCATTAAAAAATGTGCAGAGCACAGAATGGTAGTAAAAGATTTTAGATTATTTTGCTTATTTGGGTCCAATTTCAGCTTGTCAGCTGTAGTTATTTAAATTCCTCATAGTCAATATTCATTGATGAAATCTCATGGAATTTCCTTTTTATGTATGCTGGCTTTGTTTGTAATGTCTGGGTGCCAGTGTGTTTTGCCAACAGCTTTAAATAATCATCAGTCAAGGCAAATATTCTGTATTTTAGTATGCTGTGTATAAATTCAGGCAAACAGTTTCATTTATCGGGACATGTGATTTCCTGATCACAAAATTTACATATTTTCTCCAGTGTTTAGAAATAATGTAATGCATTATAACTCTATAGCTAGTGTTTCAAGTCTCAAAAAGTGTAAGTGTTACATTGTAGCACTAATGGCCTTTGGTTTCGTCTCAGAACTTCGAATCATGAGTTGAAAAAAAATCATTGGCTCTTATATTAAATGCTTATATCTTATATCTAGCAGGTTGTGTGTATATATCTGGGGAAAATGCCAAAGAAATGGTTAGTTATTTTTGTACATAAATTTACAATTAATTCTGCATTAGTTGGTAATCCCACTGGGCGTTTTTGTAATAAGGAAAAAAAAATTTCAGTGCTTCTGTGTATGAGTGGACCCCATGTTTTACCCTTCTTACCCTGCGTGATTCTCTTGAACTGAGCTTCGTGAGCAGAAATTGGTATGGTAATTCTGTAACAAGAAATGTTAGATAGCCATGCATATATCTCTAGGTCACACGCTTGCAGTAAGTTTTGAGGTGTAATTGAATACGTGTGTTGAATTCTAGGCACCTGTTATATGTATCACTGACGGCTATTATACAAAATTGAATATTGTTGCTTAAGTGGCAAAATTTTTTTCTTCCTGAATAGTTAGTGGAACTATTATTCTTTGTTGTTTTTTTTTTTGGGTTTGTTTTGTTTGGTTTTTTTTTTATGTATTTTATAAGTCGCCAGATATTGAGTACAGAACACTTGGGTTTGCTGATGCTTATTTCTGGAAAAATAACGGTTTTTAACCAGTTGTAGAATCTCCTTACCGGTATATGGTTTATTGGTCATTAACTTACTCCCAGTGTTGTTACCAAAAAGTCAAAGAAAAATAATTTATTTTACATGTACCTATCTTGAAAAGAGTTGTCCATCAAATTGCAGTCACGGGCCGATTCCACCTGAGTTCTGACGTCAGAAATCACAGTTCTATTTACATATTTGTCTGAAATACTAGCGCTTTCGGGGCCCTGTCGACCCTTACTGGTCTGGTATGTCAGTATGTCATAGATTCGCTGCTTCAACCCGCCACCATAAGTTATGCGACGTGCTGCCGCTCTGTGGACCTGTCGTAAAAAGCATGTGGTCCGCCAGCAACCTGCGGATGATCGTGGATTTCCCTCGGGCTCTGCCGGGTTTTCTTCCACCATAGTGCTGGCCGCCGACATATAAGTGAAATGTTCTTAAGTACGACGTTAAAGAGGAATCAAATAAATAAAGTGAAAAGCATGCTTAGAGCTCAACTAATGATCCAACTGAAGCTGAAGCGACCAAGGACACGTCTCCAGCCATTTAGGATCACGGAGTTTCCGGGGTCAAGGCGACCCTTTCGCCTGTTGCACTGAGTTCAGGAAACGGATTGATCAGAAGATTTTTTTTTTCAGGATGTGAGTGAACCCCCTCTTAGAATTTCTAGTGACGCCTATGATTGATGGTTTGCGTTATTTATCTCGACGAATTTACAATATATATCATATTGTTATAGTTCGTGGTTACGTCCACAAGTTTGCAAGGCAAATCGAGCCCTGCATCAAATCTCTGACACCTTTGTTTCTCCGGATAATTACACTTTGCCAGGATGATGAAAACTGAAAATATTTTTTACCTTTTTTGTTCTGATTGAACAGTGGAATCAAAAACCTCGATAAGGCAGATTAGCACCAGAATACGTTTTCAAAATAATATCCTTGTTTCGTGGTCATAAAACTTTGTCCAGCAACAACTTCAGAACTCTGGTACCGATTGCCCTCACGCATTAGTGTGATATAACCGGGAGGATACATGACCAGGATTGATGTTCACCAGTGCGCATGTACAAAACAGTATGGCGGCGGGTGTATCCTTGTAGACAGAATGTGTCTGGACGATAACCTGAAGTTTTTGAACAATTGACTTAAGCAGTAGCATGACAGAACCGAGAGCATGGTGATTAGTTTTCATTGACGGAACTCGCAGCCTTGAAACTTTCACAATACAGTATGACATAAGACAATTTGGCCATCGCTACCATTGACCTTTTCTGATCGTTTATGTTTGACCAGACAACATCTTGGTAACCTTCTTACTGATTGCCTTGAAATTTACTTTTGCTATTGTTTTTAAGGGGTACTCGACATTTGTTATACCATTACTTGCTACTTGGCTTAACTGTTCGAACCGGTATTATCATTTTGTGTTACATTTTCTGGGTATATAACACAAAGTCCAGCGTTGCTACTTGGCAGAGACCACTTGGAGTTTCAGACTTGCGACCTCATGAAGATAGTGGCATCAAAACAAAATTCATCCATCCATTCATTTCGTAAGTAAATACGTTCACGGATGTATTCGTGTATACGTGGTCATTTGAAAAACTGGATTTCGTGCTGGATGTATCAGACATTCATTTATAAAAATATGTCACTACCAAATTATGCGGGTTTCATCGAGGGTTAATTTTAGGGTTTTACGCGCGAAACTTCTATACATGCGTGGCAACGAATAATGTAGGTGGTTTCTTCCTTGCTCACCATAAAGCGCCACAGAAAATGGGCCTTCAACCAATATAAAGCTTTAGCTATAGTTGGGGAGGTTGGGAGGTTTGTCAAGTATATAAATCAGGTCCACAAATTGAACAGATATCAGAACACGTAAGCGGATAAGTATGTTGTGCCTGTGCAAAGCATATGTCGTTCTCACAGAAAGGACAGATGGTGTAACTACCGCATCTTGAAGAAACGTCTGATTTCTCGCGGAACTGATGTACTGGTGTTCTGAATCTCTTGTTCTGAATAAGTAGCGGAACTGATATACACGTATACGAATTAGATCATTCTGGGAGGGTCGTACGTTTAAAGATCTGCCAAAAATCTGCCAATGATCGTATAGTTTGGGGGGGCTCCGTGGCCCACTTGGTTGACGTTAGAAGGTCTTTCAGCAATCTGCGGATGGTCGTGGGTTTATCCCGGGCTCTGTCCGGTTTCCGCCCACCATAATGCTGGTCGCCGTCGTATAAGTGAAATATTCTTGAGTACGGCGTAAAACACCAATCATGTAAATAAATAAATCGCATAGTTTGTAGCTGGTTTCCTCGCACTACAATACTGGCCGGCGTCGTATAACAGATATGCAGCTCAAGCTGGCTTCCTCTCTGGCTGTACGTGGGAAGGTCTTACAGCAACCTGTGGATGGTCGTGGGTGTCCTCCTGTCATTTGTCTTTCCACAGTATACAGCGCCCAAGTCTGTACGCTACACGTGCATGGCTATAGTTAGACCAAGGGCCACGAAAAAACTTCTTCGTTTAACAAGATTTTTGTACGATATATCTATATATATATATATATGGGACTGACTTACGAGCGAAAGCATGAACTTCTTTTCGTTTCGGGGACATTAAAATAAACCAATGAACCATATTCAAGAAGGTTAAAATTCCCTTAAGGTGCTGTTTTCTCCCTTCAGAGGGACCAAAGGTACAACTTAATTAGCAGTGTAAGTTCAGCTAGTTTAATGCTTGTACCAGATTTTGCTAGACGCCAGAAAATGGCGTAAATGAATATCTGACACCTATTTTTGATTTTATAGCATATTTATTTCAAACTTCAAAGGGGGAGAGGAGATAGGCATCCTAATGGTTACATTCCTAAAGCCCTACCCAGTTCGTTTTCCTAACCATTCCAGCTCGGTCGATTTGACACCTATCATAAATTATAGCTGAGGCACTGTTTTTGCGTGCTCTTCGACAACAGCGTGTGTATATAATTTGTGTTCATGGATGCATGCTGATGTGTGTACATTTGGAAATATAAACATACATCTTCTGCCATAAGATAACTTAAGGAAGTTCCCAGAGTATTTCCAGATTTCCACAACACACAAAATCAGTTGATTGATTATAAGCAGCCAGTTAAGCTATCATGTTATAGAACCTTCATCAATCATTTGAATATTTTTCAATAATGCCAATCATAAACATAAAATTCATTCTTTATCATTGCAAAACCATGCAGTTCCAGTAACAAGGCTCAACATGAATTTAAAGTATGACAAAACAAATATTTAAATACATGGCCCATGCAACAGTTTCTTAAATACCATATCCATTATTTTTATCCAGAACACTTAAATCCCATTGTTTATTTAAATAGGTCTATCATGTCGATGTTATTCAACGCGCCGCATGAGTATGCATATAAGCCCTTGAGGATTTGTACAACCCTTCAGCTCTAAATATTCGACCTGTGGAAGGAAACCGAATTAGCAACACGTCCTTTGTTTACAGAAATATCGAAATGATAAAAACTGTCTAGATCCGCTTAAGGCAAAACAAACGGGATAAACATCGTAAATGAACCTTATTTAGGCAGAGGAAATCGCATTTCAGTACACTGACTTCATTGACGTTATTATTATCCAGTGCATTTTTTATGCAACACCTATTCTGATGCTATCTTATAAATTGTTTCTGGAATTAACCTGACATTTTTAAAATGTGACATTTACATTTACTTTTACTTTATGCATTTGTCCCCAGTTTGCCAGTTACTTCATTTTCAAAGCGGTGATATAGACGAAAACTTCAGACACAAAAGATATGACTTTAATTGGTTTCTGTTTTAATTGTTTATAAATACTCCAGGAAATATTTGGCTGTTTAGTGATATTAGTGCTGTAGGCCTTAATCATTGAAGAATTTTAAGCTATTGGCCAACCATGAATGGTTTATACAAGTATTTGCGTACATTTCGGTGTAGACTGATGTATATATATATATATATATATATATATATATATATATATATATATATATATATATATATATATATACGTGATGAACTGTAAATAGTTGAGACTTAAATTCCATCGTGCTTGTGCTACACAAGGATCAGTGTTTAAGCTAAGGTGCTGGCTTCAGTTGTCTGCCCGAGACCGGGTTTTACGGGCAACCATTCATCTAGCCTAAAACTGTCATTGGTGGGCCATGCGAGCGTTACAAATGAAGATTGATGCGCTTTTGATGAGTCTCGGGTTTCCCTGTGAATCCTATGTAGCTGGAGTAAGTCAGGGCGGTTTATCCCCGGCCTGCAATGCCCTTTCGCCGGCTCAGGGCTCCGAACTCTGATAAACTTTAGTAAACTGCTAGACTGGGTCAGGTAAAGAATGCTATCTACCTGTAAGACTACATCATGTAGACATATTATTGGAAGCGTAAGGTGGGAAATCGGGACAATATAGGATTGTACACACCCTCTAATTCGCCTATTAGCGAAGACTCTTCAAGTCGTATCGGTTGAGTGTTGTGTTAAACAATATGGCAGCTTTCGAAAGTATGCCTGTGAAATTATACCTTTAACAGCCTTCTCAACGTCCCGAAAATTACTGTCATAAACCAAATACCTGATATTACCTGACTACGCGTGTTACACCAGACACACCTTGCATTCGCCTTTTTTTTATTATACCAAGCTATTTGGAAATGAGGAATGAAGCCTGGGTGGGTCGAAAACAGCGCTCATGACTGGATGCTCGGTGTGATCTCTTACCTGAAATTTACCCGAAACATGGAGTTTTGATACAACTTATAACCTGGCATCGTTATCAAACATTCCAAGGTGACACAGGCACATCAGACACTTTTGTATATATTGCAGTATACATGTCAAGCACATACTGGGGATATTGTATACTACATCCCTGTGTATACAGACAATCTAGGCTGTGATAAAATTGTGGTGCAATTCAAGCACATACATTTAAACCCAAGCAGTACATTCGAGACATAGCAAACATGGTGCAGGTCAGCCATATATTAATCAGATGTTCAGAATAAAATCTATGTTCAGTATCTATATATGCACGTGTATCTGAGACCACCTGAATCGCTATATCATTAAAAGTGTGTACTTCTTTAAAGACATTGCTCGAGATATTTATATAGAGTCGCCTCACAGAAGACAACAATTTTGACGTCCCAGCCTCCTCTAAAGGGGAAATCTCATCGAAGGCACAAATTTTATATCAAGACGAACAAAACAGACAGAATTTTGTTGAAGAAGTTACCTGGCTATTCAAGACGATCGACACTGTCCAGGACGTGTACACGACAATCAAAGACGTAGGCCTACATGAGGTGATGACATCATGTTATCGTGTCTCGACGCATGCGTGAGGAAGAAAGTAGAATTAGCATTATTTTATAATGACTACACAGACTGACCGACAGCCATCAGAAAATGACGTAATCAGTTAATATGTGAGCTCATAGATATTTCAGTTTTGTCATATCGCCGACGCTATAGCTAAGTGACGGCAAAATCTCTATCAAATTACAACTGACACACATATATGTTTTGTATTTCGCCTACAGATACAAAGTACTTCTAGTTTAAATATTCATAACGGTATCACGCATATTGAGAGAAATGTATCGAACGCTCACCATCACTGGCGCTCTGGTTCACAGATGTTTCACTGGATTTCCATTGAACACTTCATGGGATAAGGCGAATCTAGCAAGACATTGTGGACTATAAGTATCGCTGTTTTCACAAACCGTGCTCAGACTGCTCTTATAAGCAATTGTCACGTTTTGCACTACATAGGTCTTAAATACACCACTACCGGACTGAAACTAACGCTGACGTCTCCATGAACTCACAATCATACATAGTTCATACACGGAAACAAAACTAACATTGTCAAAAGTTTGCTTCACTTTTGGGGAATTGGCCTTGTGATTATTGACCTTGAACGTCCTCATACATTGACGCCTGGTGTATGAGTGTCTGTTTCGATGCGCAGATTCATTCACATTCTAATCACATGTTTCTTTGGGCATTAAAATCTTACACGAAGAATTGAACATGTTGACTGGTATGGAATCTGCATTCATGGTTAGTGAATTTATTTTTCGATTTACTGAACGCAATTTTTCTCCGCTGAAGCTAAAACTGCAATAAATGTCAAATAAATAAATGAAAAAAAAAAATAAAGAGGTTTTGATGATCGTGAGAAAGGGAATGGTGGTATATAGGACCATTCGATTCTCTGCATCATGAATGTGCATATTCAGTGGTGATCGTGTCTTATACCATTACTTGCATTATCGACACCGTAAAGGCATCTTTGCGACCAATTGCCCATTCTGGCTTTTCACATATAGAAGGTTGCTTAAAGAATTGCTATACAGTATATGAGACCTGAACTTTGAGAGTATAGGATGAAGTGTATACTAAGGACATGTATCTGACATTTGACACTCCTGTCAGTGTCACATCACATAATAATATACCACTTATACCTCCACAGTATACAGCATCCATAACGCGTGTCCTCTTTCCCATAATATCGTTGCACATTCTATATATATATATATATATATATATATATATATATATATATATATATATATATATATATACTCATTAGTCAAATCTTCAAGAGGCAAATCTGCGAATGACATCTGACGTGTGACATGACATCCTTTGGGACTAAATTATACGCTGTCAAACTATATTTTCATGCACTAATACAAAATCACAGTGTTACAGAGCCCATCTTATCCCCTTCCTAAATGGCAGTGCCAGTTGATAATTCGTACCTCTGAATGAGGAGAAAAGTGGTGTCTACTGCCAAGTTTTGTGTGTACAAACTCGGGTTCATTTCTGTGTATCCTGTCTGTTGTTGTACGACGCGTATGGCGGGGTAAGCTAACCCTACCTTCTTGACCGGGATGTGTTCACTCTCTTGTCAAGAGGTGACGGTATGCCATCCACCTGTCAATCAGGCACAAAGCGACAGGTATAACTTTCTCGCCACTCTGTTGGTTGGTGATAGGAGTCAGTCGTGATTGACATGACACCACGTCTGCCGTCAGGTCGATCCGCCGGACAGGTAGGCTATAGAAGGAACGCCAAGGATTTACCTTCCTAGGTATACGCATTATCAGGGGGTAGAATACACTTGACTAAAATGTACAAACATACATGTACTTGTTCACATCTAGAAATGTTAACTGCATACGCATCACTGAAATTTGCTTCTCCGTGAGAGCAACATTATATACTTGTGTTCATTGCTACATGTATTAGTACTGGCTTTGGAAAAACATAAAGGAAGATCTTATATGTGTTGTCGTTATTTATTTATATATTTATTGTTTAATTAGCTTGAACATAAAAAGTTAATGACTAATGTTACTGTAAAATATAAGACCATAACATAGAAAGTAACCCAGAGTAGTGAGTTTTATATCTGTCCAGTAACAAGTAGTAACAACTCAAGCGTCCTCTGGCTGAATTAGGTAATAAAAAATACAGTGACAATATTTGCAGTTATCTTCACATTTAATAATCAATCAAATGGCTGAAGCAATGCACGAGGACTTTCCACTACTTATAAGGACGATCGTTTTCTGACATGCCAGTCGTCGACCTACCCAGGGATAATACCTGTTTCCTATCTACACATGTAGTTAGCGCATTCAGGACGTTTGCATACCGTGAAAGCCCGCAAGTGCTTTAAACATTATTTTGCCAATGCCCAGAGTGTATGACAAATTGATGATATGTGACATAGTTTTCACAATAGATTCACAGCAACATTTCTATAAATTGTCAGAATTATGAAGTTAGGTCTAGATAAACCCAGAAACCATACACGGTATAGGCCTACCCTACCATTTACATGTAGACCTATATATATTAAGTACCGTTTACACCTGGCCATCTCGACTGGTCGAATTAAATGGAATGAAAATACCACAAGTTTATCACGTAAGTCCAGATTAAACGATGCGATTTGTCGAATGTCACAGATCGCACATAGTCGGCGCATGTCCGATTTTTATTTGCACCGAGTGCCCCCCCCCCCCCCCTCTTGTAGACTGTTTTCTGTTTGTTTTATCAGATATTGAACTGCATAGTTCAGAATCGACACAAGCGAGGCTGTTTCAGACGTGATGATGGAGTATATATAATCTGGATATATGAACAGTTAAAATCATATTTCTACATATTCACCTGATTCTGGACATTATATGAACTGACATGGCACACGATTCGAATACTGATTTCATTTATTCACCTAGAACATTCCTTGTGTTTTTTTCATTGCTTTTGTCTGTCTGAATCCGTCTTAATTTCATACTTTATACACTGTCTTATTTCTTTGATAGTTTGGTTAAAAACTTTTTGCGAATTGACCAGGGACATCCTTTCGCTGGTATACGAATGTCTGTTTTGATGCCTGGATTGTATGTGTGACATATTTAGGGAATATTGTTTAACTTGTATTGTGATAGGTGGATGAATTAAAGTTTACCATACCACGAGGGTATCACAGAAGGTGTGTCTGCTAGAAACACGTCAAGACATGAATAGATACGGTATAATGGATTAAATCAAGCAAGTTTTGGTTAATTTGCTACAATTGACAACATGAACAAAGCAGCAGTTACTGCGAGGAGGCCGTTAACAGAAGTGTCACTGAGGTCGTCGAGTGTCTCTACCTGGTGGTCTAATTTTCTTTGAGTTTCCCGCCTAAGTCTTCATTTTGTGGCCGTTAAACACCTTAGGTAATGACTGAGGACAAGTCGAGGATTCCGTAATTGCTTCTCTCGCGGAGATTAGGCGACTTTAAAAGAGCAAAACAGTGTAAACGTGTAACAATACTTTGACGAAAAAGAATGGTAACGGGTTTTTAAGGCGGTGACGGAATTGGATAAGCGGGTATTTTAGTTAAACTGGCACTTTCCACCCTCAGCAAGCCGATCGCTTTCTTAACTCCCCGCTGTCGACCTACCTGAGGACAATGCCTGGTATCTCTCTACACAGTCCGTGCAAAGAGCACGTTTGTGTAACGTAAAAGGCTCCAAGTAATGCAGTTAGAGCTCATTGACGAAGCTCGATCGCACACCAGTGAGATATCGCGTTTAACCTCAGGACTCTATCACCTGCACTGTAATATTGGTCTGGTTATTCATATAAAAGAGAAATAGGCGAGTGTCAGTGATAGGGAGTGTGATCTAAAGACCACATGAAACCTAAGTTAAAAACGCTAAAAACTAAGGCATTATATTATTATTATTATTGCTATTAACACCGTGGGATTAAGACTATACTTCAGGCATGGAAGGCTAATTTTGTTCGTCTTTTCTCCCGAAGTTTCTGTGTTTTCTCAGCGGCACAGGTACACCAGTTTCACCGGGCCACCCCGGTTACCTGCGCGGGCGAGGGAGAAGTATACGGATGACAACACTTCCACAAGATACCCTGCATGGCCCACCGTACCACAGAGACCCACGGAAAACAAGAAGGCATATATCGTCTCCGTTCACTGTCCCGAACAGCCAATCAAATGTGATGTCTTCTGGCGAGCCGAGCTGAGAAGTCTCAGTCAACCAATCGCAGCCCCCATTATAAGGCGATAAAATTGCGATGAATTATATTTCTTTCAACAAGTTTACCGCTTGTAGTGACAGGCTAGCAAACTATCCGAGACTCGTACTTCGACAACGTCTGGCGGCGAAACTTTACAGAGATGAAGTGTAGACCAATTAAGAGAACCGTTCAAGAAACGAGGATGTGAGGCTCTGTCTCTCTTGTATACCATGGATTTTATTCTGCGGTCAGGAAAACATTGGATTTACTTTACTCTAGTCTTTTTTCTGCCTCTGCTGCAGGCGGCCCTCGGAAACTGGATGTGAGTACCCTTCGACAAATGTCAACTGATGTACCCGATAGTATACTGAACAATTTCACGACACTGTTTATGTATCAAAAAATGGTACACATTTATCCAACAGTTCCCTGAAAACGTTTCCTTTAAGGAACAGGGTGGTTGTATTGGCGCACATATGAGTGTGTTTGTGTGTGTGTGTGTGTGTGTGTGTGTGTGTATATATATATATATATATATATATATATATATATATATATATATATATATATATATATATATATATATTGTGTTAACTTCAGTGTTGTGTAGCTTGTATGAAATAATGTGGAATACGGGTAGAAAAAATGCAACAGAAAAAAAAATGGGAAGTCTTAGAATACGATATTCCAGTGAGAGAATGTTAACGCGTTAAGCAGTCGCTTGTTTGCTCTCTGCGAGCAGACAACCCAAGATTAAGTAAAAAGTCAATTCGCACGTCTCCGGGATCCCGTTTTCTGAATAGCTGCGTGAAGGTCAGAACTTGACGTAGAGATCAAAGAGTTGACGCGCCTAGTAGTTCTTGTTGGCTTTATACCCCTTTTAGCCGCACATCTTTTCCCTTTTATTTATTTTCTTGTCAGCAACAATTTCCCCGGAGCAATCTAGATACCGTAATAGTTTTCCTTAATGTTTCCAGTCATTTTTCCCATCTTTCTGATGTCATCCGTGTTGTTGTTTTGGGAGCAGGTACTTGGGCATCGCCTCGCTGGGCTCCCTGGGTACGGAGCAACAGACTGGTTGTAACGAGGTCCCGGGGCTAGTGGTCCAGCAACTGGAGGTGTGCAAGAACAACCCCGAGTCCATCTGGTGCGTCAGTGAAGGGGCGCGCAGAGGGATTTGGGAGTGTCAGCGTCAGTTTAAATTCGAACGATGGAACTGTACTACCACCCGAAATCAGTCAAATCTATTTGGTGAAATCCAATATCTAGGTAAGATGATGTCCCAGGAAAGTTTCTATTAATATGGTATGTATATATCCTTGTGAAATTTGTGAGTACTCCCTTGATCCATCCGACACTATTGTCTATAGGCCTATAAATGGTTGCCAATCTACGTTTGCCACAGGCTCACCTTTGCGAACATATAGCGGATTAAAATATATAGGTTAACATTCGAAACTTCCCATCACGTGAAATGTCAAACAACAAACTGAACATGAGTTCTCAAAAAAGTCATGAAAATACCATACCTATGGAGATACCACACCAAATTCGTGTTTTTATTTTTTTTGTACACAATGGGACTCTCATCATTAAAGGGGACGACATATAGATAGACACCTAAACTGAATAAATATATACGCCTGTTTTTGATTTAATGCCCTTCATGTATCTGTATTTTGTTTTCCTACCGTATCAAATTCTGTGCTAGAAAACTAAAAAGAAGACGGGATTACTCCTGATTATCGACAGCTGTCGTGTATTACAATTGCCCGGCTACAAATGAGGGTCTCACGTGGGCAAGCCTGGAAACGTCTGCGCGGTGATTTATTGTATGCGGAATTACGTGGAGGGAAATTTGTAAATGCCAATGTTCACGTGCTTTATTCTTACATTTATCAATGCGTCCAGTCAGTGGCTGTGATATATCAAACATTTATCACACACTGTAAGTGAACGTCTGAAAGCGCCGACTAACATACCCATATCTGATTGGTCCAAATCAATTCCCGTCATTTAGCTCTTTGATTTAACACTCCGTCATTGAGATTTATTAATATTATTAGATTTTCTATTCTACCACATAAATCTTCGCTGGTTTATTCCCTCAATCCTGTACATTTCCCAGTGTCTGTCCACAACGACTGAAAGCCCTACGCACAGTTAAACAATGATTGTTATTAATGATATGCGGAAATTTTGCGAAATTTCTGCACTTAAGAAAATGTTATTGCTTTTTAAAGGCTTTTCTGTGGATTAATTAATTTATAATAATGTATTTGAATAACTTGCACACATATTATAGACATGGAGAAGCTTACCACATATTCGGGCACAACAGTCATTATAGCCCTATGTGTGAGGGCCTATTAAGCGTTGTTATAATCGTCGGCCTAGCTTTTCTTTGATGTATGTAAATGTAGTAGCTGGTCATGAAATGTTCGTCCATAAAATCGGTTAAATATGAAGACCTAGCCAACTAATTGAGTAAGACAGTTTGACAATTTAACACCACTAGCGGTGTTGTCAAGACATACGTGCTATATAGTGTAGCATGTAACGGGGCCGGAGGTAGGGGATATCTGGAGGGCAGTTAAGTATGACATGTTGAGGGATTGGACAATACATATGACCACTGCCCAGAGCCTTCCTGTTAATAGTCACCAGGGGCGTCTCACATACCAAAGCCTTTACTGACAGCGATGCTCTTATTTGAACGCAATCCATTTTCCAGCTGTTAGATCGCTTTGTATATCCCATTAACAAACTATAGGGACTATGTTCTATGAGTGTCCACGGTGGAGGGAGGGGACACAATGTGATCAGTACTAACTGGGCACTGGAGGATCCATCATGGGCACCGCTTTAGCAGCCTAGTGTCGCGAATTTGACTAGCCTCTCCCCAGGAGTTGTCGGCCTCTCAGTTCACCCGACACCTCTCATATAAAAACACTCACCTCAATCACTCGGTAACAATTACATAATCGTCCAGTTGAAACATTAAACCAGTTGAAGAACTGTAAATAATGTCCACATTACACTTCTACAGGCGATATATTACTACCTCGGGTAGTCTATATATTCATGTAGTAAAATTGAATTGCACGACGGAAAAAAACGTGATTAATGTGTTTACTTCTGGTATTTGAAATTTCTTATACTGATCTGACGAGGACTGGGTCTGTTGTAATGGTATAGTGCACTGTTTTGTGGTATAATGATTTCAGCTGAACATGGTTTCTCCAGCTTAGAATGTAACGCAGACATGGACAAAGGCAGATAAAGAGCACGGATACATATTATGTGCAATGTCGTCTTTCCTGGCATTACATTATGTATTTGTAACGTTTGCATTAACGTTCGATCAAGCTAAAATGAAACACCTTAAAATCATTGTAATTGAAAGTAATACATGTATGTACATTTTACACGATTTTTAATAAGGCTTGCGTGTTGTTTATCTGAATGAATTCCCCTGAATTATTCCAGCAACAAGAGAAACCGCCTTCATTTACGCTGTCTTGAGTGCTGGCGTTGTGCATGCCGTGACCGAATCATGCAGCGCAGGCAACTTAACGGACTGTTCCTGCGATCTCACCCGTCAGGGCATGAGTAACGTCGAGGGCTGGAAGTGGGGAGGATGCAGTGACAATATTAACTATGGATTATGGTTCAGTAAGACATTTGTGGATGCCCCTGAGACCACCAGACACACAAACAGCCGGGATATAAAAAACAGGATGAATCTGCACAACAACGAGGTCGGGCGACAGGTAGGTAACAAACCCAAAGCATTTCAAAAGACACCTCATTTGTTTTTTGTTTTGTTTTTTGGGGGGTTTTATTTTTTTTTTTTTTTTACATTTCTATACGACAGTGTATAGGTAAAAAGAAATGCATGCGTAATTTTCAAAAGATTATAGTCTAAACCGCCAGGATAACGTTGTAAACGTGTACAAGAAGTTCCACAACCTGAAGAGTGTAAGATGCATTATTATTATGTATTAAGGGGCGTGCGCGTTTGCATGAACAGTTAGAATGAACATATTGACTGAGGTAAATTGACAAGAGGCCCTATTTCACCGGTTACGTGTGAGTATTTATCACACTGTCGTCGCTGCTCCGTCTTACTCTCTTATGCTGTACATCTTTAATTATATTATAGTAAAATTCATCCCAAACTCGCTTAATGAAACATGAACACAAAGTTTACCGTCATCGTGGTATGTTATTTCTGTATTCAACAAGGGAATCTTAGACTAAGTTCAGTATAACTATCATGGCAAGACGTTAAAGATATATATCGCCATGATAGTTACAATTATCATAGCCAGTGATTGATTTGTGTACTATATGTAGGGCCTTTTCTTTAGATATGGCAAGGTTATTCGTAGGGCATTTTATGGTCACAATAGGATAGGTCCATAGACTTTCTCCACTCCATAGATTTGTAACCATAACATGTTTGTTCAGAACTTTGGCTTTGTCCACAGAGAAACTTTGTACTGAAGTCAAGGTGATCCTATTGTTTACTAAAGGGAACAAATAGTCAAAAGTTTGAAAATATATTACGTATGGCACTGGTACCTTCACTATGCAAAGAAGTTTACGCATGTGAATACTCAAATTAACCATTTTAATGACACTTTTAAATTGTGGTTGAAAGGACGATTGACATGTTTGGGTAATTTGATTTAAAAAAGTTTTTTTCCTTCACTTTTATATATGATCTGAAACACATGGGTTAAATTTACTGTCCAACGATTTGGCGTTCTTTATCTGATATACAGCCAAGATGCTAGCCATATACTTCTCTGCCTGTTCAGACATGTGCTGGGTGAACTTTCCAAGACGGGGTCTTTTCAGTTTCTCAGCTTATATTCAGTATATGTAATTTACCACGGCGTTGTTTTGGGTATGCCGTGTCTGAGGGAAACATGGAGGTTATCACTTGTTAATAAACTGTTAAACCAGAGCTTCCTCTTTTTAGACCTTCTTCGATATGCCATATATGTATCAACGTCGACGCTTTCGCTTGCTAACTAAATCTTTCCGATGTTATGACATATACGCGTCATTTACCTCTCGAGCTCCAGCGTGCTATTAAGACTAACACTTAGAAAGGGTTCATGTGTACTGATTGTTCCTTGAAATGGTTACCTGCCTTCTCTTGTAAATTTTAGCCGTCCCGAACATGTTACATAGGATTATATAGGTTGAACTTTTTACAAAATGGAATTTGTCATATTGTTTAACATAAACAACAGGCCAAAGCATTCTATGCCGGGATAGAGTGGCGAAATGAAAATGCGGTGTAATGGTTCAAAATACAGGATAACAATACACTATATACATTTGTCTACTTGTATGGCTACAACGAAGCTGTAGATAGATTCGCTACGTTAGTGGTATTTGAGCTAGTTTTGGGCTGACTCTGTGGTATATTCCGATCTACGTGCCAGAGTTAATCGCCTGGGCCAGGCGAGGGATGGGGTCGGTAATAAGTCATAAAACCTTTCCGTTTGTGGATCATTTACGGGGTTGGTGGTTTTGACGTGCGGCCAGTTGATTTGTGAGGGAACGCGTCTGTGGACTATGGTGACTGTATAGGCATTCTATGGGCGGGGAGCACGCGGTTTCACCCACGGACACACCAAACTCGTTACAACATCGCCTTATAAGACAACACGGACTTCTTGCCAATAGGGAAGCATGTCGGGAGAGTATGGAATTTGGATTGTATATGTAAGCAAAAAATAAAAAAAAATAAAAAATATACACAAAGTATACAAAAAAAATATGAGTACTTAATATACATATAATGAAAACAGTACATTTATACAATAATAAACAAAAAATGAAAGGAAACTTACGTCAGGAGGTCACATAGATTTGAATGTTGGCAGGTAATAGTCATATTTCTTATTATTTCACATTATAGGTTAGAATATGAAAATAAACAACTTCTATGCAACACAATGTAAATATAAAAGCACGCGCTTTGTTGTGGTTCCATCCCTATAAATGAGGAAACTATAGCTTAAAATTAACTAACAACCAGGTAAGGAGAAACATAATGAGGCCTGTTTTCAGATGATGATCATCATCTCTATGAGCATTCTCATACTAAAACAAACTTAAAACTTACAATAAATGTTGCAATAAAGATGCTTTTTATGCGATGCCAATTCATCAATCATATTATGCCTACATCATGGAAAGTTTAAGAAGCGTGTTTTCAAACACTCAGATTCTTAATGCTATGCAGTTTGTTGTGGCGCATAAAATATTGAGACATGGGCACACAGGTGAGCAACTCCACGTTCTTGTAAACTGAGTGTGAAGATTATATATGAATGAAAACAAGTTGTAACATGTGTGGGTCTGTGTTTATCCGAAAACGTTGTTGTTGGTTTATATGTTTATGAAATTACTCGGGTACATAATACCTGGCATACTTGGA
This sequence comes from Liolophura sinensis, assembly GCF_032854445.1. Lineage (NCBI taxonomy): Eukaryota > Metazoa > Mollusca > Polyplacophora > Chitonida > Chitonidae > Liolophura > Liolophura sinensis. The sequence continues at coordinate 48,835,144 of NC_088301.1, read as the reverse complement.
ATAGATTTTGCCTGCCAGGCAATGCCTCCGTCTGCTGCGACAACCACACCTGTATTTATATGCACGTATCAGTGTAGCTTCGACACGCTCGGACACAAAGCCCTTACAGCCTAAACACGTGACCTTCCGTAGATTAAGTTAAATCCGTAAAAATTCCGACATGACAGAAGACATAAATCAGGTGTCCGAGATCTCAATGGTGCTATATAGGATTGGAACAATGAGAGATCCCCTCTTGAGCTGGTCTATCCCTATTCTAGAACCTTGCCTTACACTAAACCCCTGGCTCTCAGTTCTTCGCATAAACCACTCACTTAACTCTGTCTACAACCCTTGCCCTTCCTGAGTTCTTCCCTGAACGAAATGTGTGATCTTTTTTACCTTGTCCTGTGACTCCATTGACCTCTTTGGAGCAGCTGTAGACACATGGATATAGAAAAAGTATAAGTACAGTTCCTTACAGGTGACGTTCATGTAAACTGGAAATTTCCCCACAGCCAAACATCGATCCTCCAAGGACTGATGAAAAATATCGAAATTAGAGTTATAAATTGACGCAGTCATTCATTTTACATTAACATACCCTTAGTATTTTTCTGGTATTTTTTAACTCTGGTACTCAATTAATCTTGTTTTTTTTTTTTGGGGGGGGGGGAGGCTGTTTGTTGAATAATGTATTTTTTTATATAGTAACTAACTGATGGGAAAAACAATCCATCAGTTTGAGATTCTTTATGGAACAGTCCTGTTTAATTAAAAATAATGTTAAGTTATATACGACACAATCTTTAATTTGATTTGAGCCAATTTAAGGTGGAATTCTGTTTGGCGAAATTTACGTTTTATATACATGAGCAGTGTAATGCATTTCCAAAACTGAACTGTCCCTCGGTACCTAATTGACGTATGAGGTCTCAGTAGTATGATTATATAATACGTCATGGGGTTTCACATATCATTGCAGTATTCTTCAACTATATATATATATATATATATATATATATATATATATATATATATATATATATATATATATATATATATATATATATATATATATATATATATATATATATATCCTGCATTTACCCATGATCTTCCTATACAGTCACTTTATTTTGACTGCCTGTTAAATGAATCTCTGCCAATCTAGAGTACCCCTCCCGTTTTCACGCTTGTCTATTCACTGAGAGTTCCACCTGTTAATTTCCACTGAAACAGCCCGCGCCATTTTATTCAAGGATTGAAATAACTTTGGAGGCTATAAAATAGTTGACGAGACCGTGCATCAATCATGCTTTCATTCACCTGTCTTTGAGTTCACAATGCAAGGTAAAGCCAGGCACTCATCTGGACTTGCCGGAATCCTGTCAAGGGTAACATATACCTCGTATACCCACCGTCGTATATATGCAGTAAATGATTATAGCTTAACGCCATATCGACAGCAATGTAGCCATATCGTGACAAGGTAGATATATCGTGCAGTACATATGAGTAAACCGTCAGCCAACAAGTACTGTAGCTGTTGACATATGTATATATTATGTTTCTCTCTCTGGAAATCATACTTCTGTAAAATTTCCTTTACACTCCTTAAATTATGATTAAACTATGCTGATTATTAATGGCAATTTTACTTTTGCAAGATGTCATTTGT